>NW_019229835.1:353809-408257 GCF_002742605.1 Olea europaea var. sylvestris
AAACGGGCTAAATAAGGGAGACGGGGGTTGCGTTGTAATTGAAGAAGTTAAAGGCCCATGTATACAATTAACTGATTGGGGTCATGTTGTATTTTTAAAGTGAGGATCTGTCATGCAATTTTGGATATTGAAGGACCTGATTTTAAATTTTTAATGTTAGATCCCAGGAGAAAATGTAACTTTTGTAAAGGTATTAAATTTGAATTCTAGTTAAAAGGGTTTTAGAATTATATTTTAGATGGATTTGATCTACGTTTTAGTTTTGACCCAACTAAATGTTTATTGACCCCTTTAAAATCACATCGATGATGATGATGATGATGATAATAATAATAATAATAATAATAATAATAATAATAATTGGCTTTTTTTTTTGGTTAAAATGTTTAATTCAGTTATTGTTATTCTTTGTTTATTTAAATTCCGCCTTTCAAATATTGAAATTTTGTTATCAATTTTGTCTATCAATCACATATAAATTTTCGCCTTTTATCAATTGATGATTATAGTTTGTTACATAATTATTGTTCTGTGATTTAATTTTTCATGGGGCTTTGAGAAGATTCTTATTTTTCCACTAAAAGAGAAATATTTTGAAATAAAAATGGGTGGTAACTACCAAAATGGCACACTCATTATTATTTATTCGATTTTCTCTACAATAAAAATATATATTTTTTTGTCCAATAATTTTGATTTATTGCATATAATATCTTGTCTAAAGGTGTTATTATATGTGATATTTTTTGAAAAATGGCATAAGGCAATTAACGAGTTTGCCTTGGTCTAGAAATATCATTCTGTCTAAAGGTAATGGAATTTCGAAAACCAATGTAATTTTACTAACTAGCTATATGATGTGTTTTAAGAGTACATTATATCATATTATATTATCAGCCCAAATGTGACTTTATGATAATGCATCTAGGCTCTTACTGTAATAACATTCATATGATTTTGATTTTAATTATGGATTTTCTAATTAATAACCCCTGTTAATTAGATGGATATTTTATCATCCATTTGACCACATGCATTATGTTTGGATGATATGGAGTACAATATTTTATGTTTTCATAATTTATAATGCCTCGTCTCTTTTGAGTCAATTGTCTGCTATTGAAATCTTAACTGAAAATAATTATGTGAGATGGAAACGAGACGCGAAGATAGCACTTGGTCTCTTAGGCTTGGATTTACAATGGGAAAAAAGCTTGAGAAACCCACAGATGAGAGCACTGTTGAATATGTAGCCGAGTATGAAAAAAAAAACTAATAAGCTTTGTTTGAAAATTATTAAGCACTCCATATCCGATTCCATTATGGGTGCTATCCCCGGTAATGAAAATGTCAAAAGTTTTATGGATGTCATAGGGGAAATTTATTGAGTCTGATAAAGTCAAAACTGGGAATATGATGGATAAATTGATGAACATGAAATATGATAGTATAATTGGTGTTAGGGAGCATGTCATTAAAAATGATAAATATATTATCTAAACTAACGGCTATTAACATTCATATTGCAAAACCCTTCTTGGTCTATCGTGATTTAAATAGCTTTCTTCCCCAGTTTAATCAGCTTAAGGTTGCTTATAATGCTCAACGGGATAAATAGGATTTGAATGACCTTATAGCGGTGTGTGCCCAAAAAGAGTGTATGACGTGTCCTGAGACTGTTGAAATGGTGCACCTAGTTTTTCAGTCATCACAAAACAAGGGGCCTTCTCATAACCATAAGTCTAAGTTTCATAAGGGCAATAAGTCACATCGAAATCAGCATAATAGAAATTTTGAGGGTCAGACTTCTAGTGGTCCTAAAGGAATTATAAAGAAAACTTATCAATGCAAGTTCTACAAAAGGAAGGGTTACCGACGGAAAGACTGTCTTAAGTTTAGGACCTGGTTGGAAAAGAAGAAGAGTTCTGCAGGAGTTCACAGGCAAACGGAGGCCAAGTGAGAATGAAGTGATCTCAAGCGTTGAAAATGGAGTTCAAGTGAAGGTTGAATCATAATATAATTTTTGTATCGCAAGTGAGACGGGATTTAATTTCTAAATTGAAACTTGATGCTTGTGGTTGTACCTTCAACTTTGGTAATGGAAACGTTGAGTTATTTTATGGTTTTCGTTTGATTAGGAATGGACTTTTATGTGATGGTTTATATAAATTGTCTTCAACTCCTTTTGGTGAAGTCTCGTGTGTTACCAATGTATAAAAAAATGGCTTTAATTTGTGAATCGTCCTCTATGTTGTGGCATAAGCGATTAGGTCACATTTTGATTGATAGAATGCAAATATTAGTAAAAGTTGAGATACTTTGTGACACCCCGAACTTAAGTTTCGAGTGTCACGTACTAAACATAATAGTTTCTGCCTTTGGTACATGTAAATACTCTTAAATAGAAGTATTGCACGTTAGAAACTTGTTTTCAACTTGGTAAAATGTCTCTCATAACTTTTTAATGGCCCACAGAAGCGCATGTCGACAAGAAATTATACTTTACATATACGGACTCTCACTGCCACGGTTAGTTGGGGCAGCAAGTTCGACTATTTTTATAAAATTCATCCCAACTCCGTTTTCTATGAAATTTACGACATTAGAAATATATTTTCAAGTAGTTTTCTAGGTTAAAATATAAAAGTTTCCAAGATCATATAATATGGGCGTTTTACTCAAAACAGTGAGGTATTGCACAGAAATTTCAGATTTGACCCTTCAACGTTTAAAAATTCATATCTCAGGCTACAGATATCCAAATTGAGTGAATCTTATGTCCATATTAAGAAAACTCAATGAGGAACGCAGTAATATTTTCAGTCTCTCAAATGGACATTTATGGAGTAAAAAATAACGTGTTTAAGTTGACCTAAAAACTGTCTCGTTTCTGCCTTTTGTCACTTGCAAGGAGAAGTTTTTTTTCAAAAAGGTCTATTAACACAACATAGAAGATATAATTGCTTAATTTACTTCCGGTACCATATTACATCATGTCTCATACATGTTTTTATACAATACCATACGAAAACATACGGAAAGCAATCGGACAAAACATGCAAAAAAAAAAAACTTCGATGCAAAACAACCTTGTCCTTAACCCATCATCGATTATGCCGACTGGCTTCCACCAACTCCGCAATTATGAATCTGAGAATTTAGTATAGAACATTATGAGTATAAAGAATACTCAGTAAGATACCATACTTGGATTTTAACATGTTAATACTACACAAAAGAATGCAATCAAACACATATTTGCACATTCCGGCTTGCCGGTGCCCTTCGGACTTGTCCTAAGGCATAAATAGATATCTAACTTTGTGGACTTGTCCACCACATTCATATTATGGTTTTTCATTCATAGCTTAAGCATAAATTTTACCATGAAATCAAACCACTTAAGCATAGAAAATATCTTACAATAAAACTTGAAGAAATCTTGGTTGAAAATGAATTGAGAAATGCTAGGCTGGTCCTCTTCTTCCCTCACATTTTCTACCCTTTTTAAACAAGTGATAAGTTGTTTTTCATGCAAGGGAAATAAAGGGCAGCAACACATCTATTTATAGGTGAGAAAAATGATAAATTTTGGGTGACTCTTCAACCAATTCTACACGTGGGCAGCATGAAAGAAAATCTTAACTTCAATTAAACACCTATGCATGCCTTTAGCCACCACATGCTTAAGTTAAAACACCTCATGCATGCCTTAGCCACCACATGCTTAAGTTAAAACACCTCATGCATGCCTTAGCCACTTCATGCTTAAATTTAAACAATTCATGCATTGGCTAGTCACCTCATGCTTAAATCTAAAACACCTCATGCATATATGTTTCATCAGTTTTTCGGCCAAGTTTGAGAAACAATGTTTAACTTTAGTAATTAGGTGTAAAATGGACATTTATCCCAAACCCCTAATTAACAAATTATTTGGAAAACTTTTAATAAATCAACCAATGCAAAAGTTGGCAACCATAAATAATTTTTTGGTCATACTAAATTTTGAAAAGTTAAATTGCTATTCTAAAAATTAAATGAGCACAAAATTCGGAGTATTACATACTTCACCCTTTAGACTTCTCTAAATTTGACATTTGTGTGGATTGTATTAGAGGAAAATTAACTAAGTCTACAAGGAAAGTTTCAACTAGGAGTAATAGTATTTTGGACTTGATACATACTGATGTTAGTGGACTTTTACCTTCCAACTTACGTGGGATTTTCACCTTGAGAGAACTTTTGTTGAACCAAATCAAGTTATTCTAGTTCCTGTTATACAAAAAAAGTTTATTCTCAACTAGTCAATGTTGTTAATGAAGAACCGTGGAACCTAGAGAAACTTCCAAATTTCGCCAACAATGATTGGGTCAGTTTTTGAGCCACAAGTTAGAAGATCGCATATGGAATCGAGATCTTTTTGAAAAGTCTACATGAGACAACCTAAAGGTTTTGTTGTGAAAGGAAATGAAAACTTGGTATGTAAGTTAAACAAATTCTTATATGACCTCAAGCAAGTATCATGACAATGATATTTGAAATTTGACGAAGTTGTAACTCTTCTTGGTTTTGTTGAAAATACAATTGATCAATGCATTTTATCTCAAAACCTGTGGGAGAAATTTTATCTTTCTTGTCCTGTAAGTTGGTGATATTTTGCTTGCCAGAAGTAACTTAGGGTTACCTCATGAGACAAAAAAAATGTTGTTCGCTGAGGTTGAGATGAAAGATCTTGGAGAAGTTTCATAAGTACTTGGCATTGAAATATATCATGATAGAAATCATAGCTTATTAGGATTTTTTTCATAAAGCTAATATACGACGTGTTCTAGAAAGGTTTAATATGCAGAACTGTGCACCTGGTGATGTACCTATCATAAAAGGAGATAAGTTTATCAAAACTCAATGTCCAAGGAATGAGCTAGAAAAGGAATCTATGAAGATGATTCCATATGCTAGTACTGTGGGGAGTTTAATATATGCTCAAGTTTTCACTAGGCCGGATGTAGCCTATGCAGTAAGTGTCCTTAGCAGATTTCAGTCAAATTCAGGATAAGAACATTGGAAAGCAGCTAAGAAAGTTATGGGATACTTGAAGAAAACTGAAGGTTATATGCTTACATTCTAGCATTCAAGTCATCTTGAGGTGGTAGGCTACTCAGATTTTGATTTTACTGGATGTCAAGATGATTTAAAATCAACCTTAGGTTATATTTTTACATTAACTGGTGGTGCTATCTCTTGGAAAAGTGCTAAACAGACTATAGTGGCATCTTCTACTATGCAAGGTAAATTTGTGGCATGTTATGGGGCTACAGTCCAAGCCGCTTTGTTAAGAAATTTCATCTCTGGCTTGAAAATTATTGATTCCATCTTGAAATCAATCACTATTTATTGTGATAATGGCACAACAATGTTCTTTTCAAATAATAATTAAAGTCCTGATCGGTCAAAATATGTTGACATCAAATATTTGGTGGTTAGAGAGTGTCAAGGAAAGGCAAACGAATATAGAGCATATCAATGCAAAGCCAATGATTGCAAATACTTTGACTAGGGGACTCACTCCAAAAGTTTTTAAGACACATGTCGCTAATATGAGCATTGTGGAAACATTTGATGTTTTTGGATAGTGGGATATCTCTCTGTGTGTGTGTGTGTGTAAAAGAACTATGTTTTGGGTTTGATCCCTTTAAGGGATCCGTAAGCAACCCATATGTTTTTCGAGTATAGTCACTCTTTCAATAATAAAACATATTCTTCCCTCCACGAACTATTTTGAATATGCATTTGACTTATGTCTTTTTATTATGATATTATTGAGATCTCAAAATATGATAACTAAAGACATAAGATGAGTCTCTTTTGGAGACATGTGGCTTCATTTTGATCTGAAGTATTATGAGGACCGATATGAATTAGCACAGACTTTGATCACATTTGATGCTAAATTCATACCACATACTACTACATTGGTTGGAGGATGGGGATCTATGTCGATAAGGATGTTGACATTTGTAGCTGTGGAATGGTCTTATATCCGTTAATTAGTGTAATAACTTTCATGTTTGATGTTGATATTCTCGTTGGATCGGATCGTGTTACGTAAAGTGTCGTCATTGGAGCTATACTTTTGTGGCCACCTATGTAGTCTAACTCGGGTATTAAAAGTTTTGTTTTAACAATCAAATGTTTGCCCAAGTGAGAGAATGTTGGAATAATTCCAAATATGACTTCACATTCGATTGTAAATTTTACGGGTTAGATGTATGGCTCACAATGACATTATACTTAGGCCAATTATGTTATCAATTTGAACCGTTTTACACCTTATGGGCTTTATTTGATATTATGTGGTAATTTCGAGAATGTGGGTTGAAATTATGTGTAAACCCTAATTAGGGTTTAAGTTGATAATGGGAGGACTAAATAAATTCTTATATAAAGGCTAGATCCCTCTACTCTCCATATGATTTTATTGGTTTGTCCCATCGATGACCAACACTTTTGTGAGAAGTAAGGAGGAGGAAGATCTCGGTGCTATTATTCATATCAACTATGACTTCCGCAGGTATGAATTTGATTTATCAATTTATAATTATTTGCGATTCTTGATTCTTAACATGATTAAAAATTTAATTTCAACATACAAAATGAAATATATCAGTTCTAATATTTGCTCTATTAATTTATGAGTGTATGAGTGTTGTAATAAAAGAATATTTGGGTGTCATATATATAGAGATGTTGAGAGATGATTAAAATAACCATTAAACAAGTTTATTATTATTATTATTATTATTATTATTATTATTATTATTATTATTATTATTATTATTATAATAGCTTGTAGACTTGATTAAGACATTAATGTTTTCTATTGTCATACAATGTGTAAATAATAGTGCAATGAATGGGTTTTGCATCACGTGGTGTACATGTTGCTAGCTATATATAGTTCATCATGTTGTAGAAGTAGAACTCAAGCTTTCCCTTCATCCTCCTCCTTGTGATCCTATCAGTTTAGTCATCGCCTACTCTTTCTATTGCATCCGCACACTAAAGATTAAACTTACCCGATTAATTAATTCTGTGAATACATACATAAATGTTACAGCTTGTTTGGGAGCCATATTTTGCGGAAAAAATTGATTTTTTGACCGTTATTTCACTATTTCAGCCGTCATATTTGATTTCTTCTCTCACGGATGGACCCCACTTTTCTCCTAACGGTCAAAAAATTAATTCTCAAAATCTCTCCCAAACAGGCTCTTGGTTTCATTGAAAAAACAATTCAAAAACATGGAATTTTAATTAATTGTGAATAATGTTACTCCCCGTATTAAGTTAGCCACGACGAGCAACACGTGGAATTTTCATTGATGTCATCGGAAGAGTCAGCCCAAATATATGAAACGACGAAGCAACAAGGTTACAAAGGCTATAGAAGCCGAAGCCTTGTTGTGGCCAAGGTGCCACTCGGCTAGAAACACGATGAAACCCTGACGAAGGGTTTATGCCCAAGTCCTCATGTTCACGAGCAGCCGAAGTTCTGAAAGATGAGGCTGAAGTCTTAAGAGATAAAGAGGTTGTCACATTTCCCGACCTGACGAATATCTTTATGAAAGATTGATTAGATATCTACTTTATTTTATGTAAGGAATATTAGCTTAGAAATATAGGGTAGTTGACTCTTTGTCAATTTAATAAATGCATGTGTAAGAATGAAGTGATATATAGAAAAAGGAGGTATGGGCACATGATTCGAATCCAACGACCACCAAGTCCTCCCCAAACTTTATATATACCCTCCCTTGAAAAAGAAAAGAGGAGATACGTGTGGAAAAATAGAAACAACACATATATATAAAGAAAGAAAGGGGAGAAAACCCTAGAAAAAGAATAAGGAACGGGTATATTAATTTTTTGGCACATTTTGGAGAGAAAAATAAATACTACTCCATACATTTTCAAGCCACTGGATCTCTTATTCATTTCCTTTCTTCTTCCACAAATATACATACTTACAACCAATATACTACAAGAATACATCAATGTGTACACTATCTTCTAAAGACACCCGTTCACCGTTTTCGAGGGTAACATATTGACGCCATCTGTGGAGAGCTTGGAATAGCTAAACCACGAGCACCTCGTGGAGTAAAGTCTTTGAACAAAATGTAACGTTCTTGAAAAACAGCAATACGGGGCATAGCTGAGATGCTTAAAGAGGCAACTCGAAAAGAACTTTGCTAAATCTTTGAGTAAAGGAAAGCAATCCCAAGAAAATAGCCAAAAAGTGATAATTGGTCGAGGAAATGCAGCGATGAGTTCGACAAAGGAAGAAATTGCACCTATGCAGACTAAAGAACGCCTCGATGAGGAAGCGTCCTTGCAAAATACCCTAATAGTCCAAGAGCCATTGCTAGCTGCTCCAGCAGTTCACTATCGAAGAGGTGGCTCGATGAGCAAGTCCAAGCTAGTAGCAAGGCTCGACAGGGAGTTGGCTATAGTCACCACAAACATGAGGGCCATCTCCAAGAAAAATCCTGCAATGTAAGAACTACTAGGGCATATGCAAGGTCAATTGGCCAACTCCTTACAAAACAACGAGGAAAGTGTTTCGGCAGAAAAAGAGGTGGGTGTAGGTATGGTCGCCAATTACGCCGCTCACCAAATGACTGAGGAGATTGCCGTTCCGCCAAACTATAGCAGGGTAGTCACGTTGATGAGGATGACCAGTGTCTTTGATAGACTAGGTCTTACAAGAAATAGGCAAGATCGATCCCATATTTTACCCGCTCAAATCATACTCTTTCCTATCTCCTTTAGACAATCACATCTATTCGACCCTCCATCAGTAGGGGTCAGCATGGACAACATCAACCGAAAGCCATAGCTAACTCAACCATAGATACACGCCTCCCCGCCAAGGAATAGGCGTGAGAGATGAGCTACATTAGCTTAGATGCGGGCCAACCAAGACTGACCACACGGGAGAAAAATATAAGCTAGGAAAATGCGCCTCGCCTCCAAAAATCGACCATTTCAAACAAAGCCCTCTTGCGAAAAGAGGCGTTAAGGTATATAATTACCAAGTCAGGTTCCATAACCCCGACAAACATTAGCCTACCTTTGCAGCGGATCAATGAACCAAGGGCACAGGCCTCACAAAAAAATGATTTGTTGTCTTCCCCATTCCATCAAAAAAATGTGGTATGGTGACGGAAGTCTTAAGAACTACTCCTATGAGAAAGATAAAAGGCTTAGCCTAAAAAGATGAGCTCCAATTTTGGCAATTTCAGACTGAATTCTCTTGCGAAAAGAGGCGCTAAGGTATATAATTGTCGAGGCAAGCCATATAACGTCAGCCAATAATAGTCGAGCTCTCAACAGATCAACGACGAAAAAAATACGATCTATTGTCTTCTCCAGCCAAAGTAGCTCAAGCATAAGCCTCATAGACTTTATTTTCTGTCGAAAGTTTAGCTTAAAATATGAAGGCCAACCCTCCTGTTGTTAATAGACTAAAGACTTCGACTCCATTCAAAGAGGCAAAAAGATGAGGGTTGGAATAGGTCAAAGAAGAAGTAGCCCCACCTTATGTATAACCTAAAAAATCGAACAATGAACTTGTAAAACAAGTCTATTCAAAGAAAAGGTGAAGAAGAAATCATTTCGGTAGAACTGCCCTCATATACAAAATGATGAGGTAGGACCTCATAGGGGTCACCCCATAAATATGCAAATCCCCTTTGACTAATTATAAAGGAAGACCATGTATTAACCGTCCGCTCAGCCTCACAAAATAAAAAGCGATTACAATGTTAAAACTTCGACTTGGGCGACAGGATCGACCCACTTATCTTAGAAAAATATATATATTCAAAATACTTCGAAAATGAAAGAAACCGAGCTGGAACCTAAGAGGCCCACCTTAGAAATAAAAATATTAATCCATAGAGGCACTTCAAATTATATGAGTTCAAAAGACATGCCAATGAATATTAGCCGAAGAGAGTCACTTTGACAAAAAGAGCTAAAACCCGAAGAGATCCACCTCAAAAATGAAAATCAACCTCGAGGGCAAAACAAACGAAGAGCTAGATCCTATAAGGACCATCTCTATGAGAAAGCGTAAGCTGCCTATGGAAAGATAGAAAAATAGAGGGCTACAACAAGGGTACAAAACCTCACAAAGCACCCCAACTACAAAGCAGTAACAATTTCGATCTTGGTTCAAATATAAATTTGCATAAAAAGATAGAAGTTTTATTCATTACTATAAACACATTACAATTGAGGGCAGTCCGCCATTTACAAAGCATTGTAAAGCACTTCGCAAAATAAGTTAAAAAAAATAAAGTGCAACTACTGCATCAGATACATAATTCGCTGGACCTCTTATTTTTTAAGGATATCTACCATATCAACAATCTCTACAATTATGAGGTCTGCCGGACCATGTTGAAACTCAGGCTATGGTGACAATACACTCTGCTTAGTACGCTCCCATAGAGGAATAGCCTAGCGGCTCAGGGGAGGTACGTCAATGCCGACCCTTGAGAATCTACATAGTGCCACTTAGGGCACTTTGAATGGAAGGTTTCACCCTATTGCTACATAATTTATTCGTAGCAATGGGCGACTCACCGTACTTCGAAAATGCTCTCAAAGCGTTCAAAAAAGATTGTGAAATTTGCATTTTCATTTTCACCAGTTCGAACATCCAATGTATTATAACCGAAAATTATCCAATTTACACACTCCATGGCATATTCCGAAACCAAGCAGTCCCTTGTACCAATTCTTATCAAAATCCACCGAGTGCAAATATATTTTTCGGTTATGTCACAAAAAACACCCACGAGTCAACATAACTTATGCAAATAAATGAGTATCCAAGCAAACGAGCCTTTTATAGGCAATCACATGCATTTTTAAATGTTAGATCACAAGGATCTGTGTCATCCATAAGGTCACATATGGACCATTCGATGCATTTGACACTTCCACGATTCAGATCAAAACATGTAGCATGCATTGAAAATAATGAACACCGCCCTCTTTGAGAAGGTCAAACGACAGCATAACAATTTGTGGCTATAAATGACAAAAGACGTTCAAACTACCCAAATCGTCTCATGTGATATATCACTTCGGCTGGAATTTGAACCACTTCGACGACGGTATAAACCACCTCGATTTTTACAATTCATGACTTCGATTATACATAAACATACTCTGAGAAAAGTCGTTTATTTGTACAAGGCATATGAGACTCGACCTTAGTTCCGATGGCTGTTGTTGTATATTTTTTACAAGTCTAAACTTTCATATAAATATTTAACAATTAGACTTGGGGGCTGATGTTACTCCCCTTATTAAGCTAGCCACAAGAAGCAACACGTGGAGTCCTACTGATGTTATCGGAAAAGTTAGTCCAAACAAATGAAAAGACGAAGCAACAAGATTCCGAAAACTACAGAAGTCCTTGTTCAGGCCAAAGTGCCACTCAGCTAGAAATATGATGAAGCCCTGACGAAGGGTTTATACCGAAATCCTCATGTTCATGACCAGCCGAAATTTTGAAAGATGAGGCTGAAGTCCTAAGAGTTGAAGAGGCTGCCACATCTGCCGACCCGACGAATATCTTTGTGAGAGACTGATTAGACGTCTACTTTATCTTATGTCAAGAATATCGGCCTAGAAATATACAACAGTTAACTCTTTGCTAATGTAATAAATGTATGTATAAGAAGAATGCGATATATAGAAGAAAAAGAGGAGATAGGTGTGTGCCACGCGTTTTATATAACGTGATTTTATACCGCAAGCGTACGGTGTCAAGTTTTGTAGTATATTTAAGAATTGAAAAGTGTCGATCCCACAGGGATTGATATTCGACTTCCACTGAGTACTATAATTGCGTCCGCATTCACTTTATCTAGACAATTGAGTGTTAAATTAATGTTTGAATACTAAACTAACGTCAATGAATTAAATAGTGCAATAAAAGTGAGGCAATTTTTAAAGACTAAATCAAATTTACGTAATGTCTAGGGAATGATTTCACCGTATTCTCGACATAATTCTCAATCTCTATAGATATTTCCATCAACTATTTCCCGAATTCATAGGCAAGAATCCTAAATTAATTCTATTTCCTCCTCTCGAGCGTCAAATAGAACCTATCTCTATATTTTAACCCTAATATCTCTATTTCGAATTAAATATATAAAGATTATCACGCACTTGGTTCTTGTTTTACCCTCAAAGATTCGTACTTTCTCTCGAAACCGACAAACATATGTTATATTGTTCTTAGATCACGCCTAAATTTCCCTCTCTCGAGCGTCAAATTTAGAACATCAATTCATTCAATTGGTGATTAGGCAACTGAAAGCATTAAGCAAGAACAATATAAATCAATTCTAGAAAATTAAATGAAAATACTATAAAGAAATTGAATCATGTCTCAAATGGGTTACATCAAATCCTAGATTTAATAATTTAGTTCATGATTGAGAAGAAGAACATGATAAAATACAAATTAAATCGCATGGAGAAGAGAAAGATAAGAAAAAACTCAAATTGCTGCTCTATTTCTCAATCTTGTGGCTTGATTTCTCAGTTTCTCCCTTCTTCTTCTCCAAAATCGAGTCGATCTTTTCTCAATTGGTGCCTTTCTTTTTCTTGCCTCTTCAGCCGTCTAACCCCCTTCTCTTGTTCTTCAGCTGGGTATTTATATTTTCTAAGGGTCCTCAAGGGTTAGGGTATAATTTTTGGGCCGAAAAGATACTTAAAAACTCGAGTTTTAACGTTTTGGGAACAGGCGCCATGGCGCCCAGGTCTGGCGCTGTGGCGCCCAGGTTTCTGTTGGCTTTTTCTTCTCTTTGGAGCGCCATGACGCCCCTTTTTCGGCGTCGTGGCGCCAATGCCACTGCTTTGCTTCTCTTATCTTTGTTTTTTCAAGCTTATTTTTCACTCCAATCTTATCAACACTTGCTTATTCATGCTCCATTTCATTGATCATCATTTTTGCTCATCATCGGCTCCCAATAGTGGTATTTTCTCGAGAGTTGTCCAAACTGCAAAACAACACTAACACACACATCAAAACGTTAAAAAATGCTCAAGAACACATCAAAAAACTTGATTTAAAAGCTTTAGTTTAATGAGTGAATTACACTCATCAGTGTGGAACAATAGAAACAACACACATATATAAAAAAAGAAATGGGAGAACCCGGGAAAAAGAATAAGGAACGAGTATATTAATTTTTGGCACATTTAGGGGAGAAAAATAAATACTACTCCATACTTTTCAAGCTATTGGATCTCTTATTTGTTTCCTTTCTTCTTCCACAAATATACGTATTTACAACCAATTTACTATAAGAATACATCCATGCATACACTATCTTCTAACGATACTTGTTGACCATTTTCAGGGGTTAACAAATAATAAAAATGATGTCATAATAATATTTTGCATTTTTTGAAGGTACAATTTTACATTTTAAGTGAATATCTCATTTCAACGCCTTCAATCATGTAATTAATCTTTAACCTAAATCATTAAATACTTTGCTAACAAGAAAATCTATATATGAAATTTTGAAGTAATAAATGATTCATAATTATTAACTGCTCCATAAGGTACCTGTTAAAGAACAATTCATAATCAGAAGTTTCAAAAACTTTGTTTAAATAAGATTTTATCAAGTATCTAAATTATAATTGAAGTTCAAGCAAATTAAGACTATACATTATGATCACGTCTTGGTTACATGAAGTTTAAATTTTTAGAATTAATGTGTAAATAGTAAGTATGTCTCCGAGTCATTTCTAAGCATATAACAAACATCATCTTCTCTTGAGTATATTTTATTTTGTTGACGTCATTTTCTGCTAGGGTGACGCAAACAAAGACACTGGGTCCACTTGCACCCATGTGAGTAAATTTCTACACGTTTTAATCGGAGATTTGGTCAACGAAGTAATCATATGTAAACTCGAGTGATGCTTTAAAATACGAGATAAAAATGTTCGGACACTGATGTCAATTTTATGGGTGATTGCATATTAACGATCAATCACGTAAAACTCAACTAAAATAATATAATCTAAACTTGAGCAAACAAGAATATGTACAGGAGAGATAATGAAAGATAACTTTATGTGTAAAGAGTTGCATTAGCTTCTAAGTGTTACAATGGTTGGTATTTATAGTGTTACAATTGTGGTTTAGATCATTGGATAAAGTAGACGTGGCTTCATCTGACTTAGTGGAATGTCCTATTGTAGTTGTCCCATTACCCACTCACCATAGGTTGCACTTGAGTTTGTGGAAAAGAAGAGCCACCCTTTGGAGTGTGTCAGTGTATATACTTAATTAGGCTAATAGGATTTGATTTAATTGGGATGCAAGTGGTCACATCAATCATTCACTAGATATCATGATTTCCTTGGGAATTGCTTCTAATCCAAGGCCCTTTGAAATGAAGGAGTTGGGAATAGAGGGTCTCAGCTATAAAGGACATCGACAATTGAGTAGGCTTCGATTGATTGACTTTCTTCAATCTTTAACATTTCCTTTGATTGCTACTTCCACATGGTTGCCATTTATGTTTAAAATATAGCCTCAATTGAGAGGCATAACAACAGTCCTCAAATCCAAATATGATTATTTATTTAATACATGGATTTTGTTTGAAAATTTTATTTGATTGGGGTAACCCATTTCTTTGCAATGGTTGGTTCCTTCTATTGTGCTATTGGGTTTCATTTGCCCCAGTACAGTAGTTATCCAAATTGAAGTATAAATATTTATATAGTGCTTGAAATTTGCATAAAAATTATTTTTGCCAAGCTATGTACCTTGAAATTTTTGTACTGTCTAAAAGCAGCTAAGGTTTCTTTAGACGGAGCCTTCTACTTGAAAAGGATGAAATGTTGAAGGGCGTAGCTGGGGCTGTTATGGTCGAATCTGTCTACCTCGAAGAAATATTGAAGTAGCTGAGGTCATTTGCTGAAGATGTTGACCTAGCAATGAAGTTGAGTGCTTCTGCGATTTGCGAAAGCTATAATATGTTGACTCTCAAGTTGTATATTTTTGAAATCGAGTTAATATCCCAAATGGTCACTGAACTTTGCGAAAAAACTTTAAGGGGTCATTGAACTTTAAAAATTACCCAAGTTATCGCTGAATTTTGCAAAAGGTTTCCATGAGATTATTGAAATCTAAAAATCATCTCATTCATCACTAAACTAAAAGTTTTCCAGATAGTGATCCTTTTAGAAATCTTTTGTAAAGTTCAGTGATCCCGTGGAAATCTTTTACAAAATTTAGTGACGAATGGAGTGATTTTAAAGTTCAGTGACCCTCTGTAAACCGTTTGCAAAGTTCAGTGATAACTTGAGTGGTTTTTAAAGTTCAGTGACCCCATAAAAGTTTTTTACAAAGTTTAGTAACCATTTGGATTATTAACCTTTTTGAAACATTGAGAAAACAAAGCGTCCTCAATTATTGCAACTAAATGATTTCTTATCTTGTGCATTTTCAAGAAAAGACAATTGGGATGGTTCAACTTTTTGTACACCCAATCGTCACTGCATTTAATGAATACGATGAGTGCTGCAAGTGATTTCTTGGGACGTAGAAGCATATGTGCTTGTGAGTTAAGACGCTATGATTTGAACCGTGAAATACGAAATGGAAAATGTTATAGGTGGCTCAAACTGAATCTTAAATGAACAGTTGGATAGTTCGGATGCAAATCCAACGGTTCAGTTGATGATCCCCGCCTATAAAAGGTCACATTTTTGGGAAAATCATTCTTTACTTTGCCAAAAAAAGAAATTAAACTCCCAAAAGCTCTCGAACTCTCTATGACTTGCTTACAGTCATCAAACCTTTTCGGCCACTTTTAAGAAATTCGACGACTTGTATTTTGTGTTTTAATTCCATAAATATCTCTCAACAAATATCCTCTTTCATTTTGAATTACATGCCTTCTTCATTTTCTGATGAGGGAGGGAAGAGCAAGGGCAGTAGTTTCAGAGATGGGGGTTACTATAATCAACACTAACGACATTGTCTATGCCATTAGATTTGGTCAAAGTGTCTTACCCAGGAGGGAGGGTCATTTAGATTACTATGCCGATTGGAGTCAACTATAATTCCTTCAAATGTGACTGTCGTCGACCTGGTAAATATTAAGGAGAAGTACTACATACATTATACCATGGAGTTGTTAGCATCATCCCCTTATGAGCGAGCCTGTTTTCCTAGATAGGGGTACGTGGCTGTTAGTGAGTTTCTTCTAAAAGAGGACTTTATCTGCCCCTTCATCCATTTTTTAGAGTTGTCCTTAGGTCATACGGGTTGGTACCTACACAGCTCCTCCCCAATGCCTGGGCCTAACTAGTTGGAACCTACTTCATGTGGAAGGAGACTTTTCTTAGCGAGTATATTTCCCTCCATGTCTTCTACTCTATTTTCCAACCTAGGGTCTTAAGAAAAGAGAAGTCCAAGCGATGGTACTCTTTAGGTTTGTGGGGACACATTCCCCATTGATCATAAGCCTTCATATGATGGAAGGAGACCTAGTTCTAGGTGAGGGAAAAGTGGCGCACATGCGAAGGTGACAAGGTTTGTCACTCACAGTTTCAGCCGCCCATGCTGAAGCTCATGAGTGTTTCATCCCTAGTTGTCTCTATTTTGCAGTTGAATGGAATCTGTTAGGAAGAAGCCCAACTTGTTGGCAAAGATGCTGTAAAGCAGTATATACCCACACTTAACTGAGAAGTATTAGAGCTTCGCCATATACTAGAGGAGGTTTGCTTATACCAAAGGGTAGAATGGATTGAAGAGCACTTAACTTTTAACACCACAGAGTTGAGGTCGGAATCCCTGGATAAGAGAGAATAGCGAGAGCTTCAGGCTCCAATGGGGGGTAGACGTGTAATAGAACTTGAAGATTACAATGCTGATGGGGGATAATGTGACTTTTGAAATAGAAAGCCCCTATGCCATCATTCCCTTTGTTGATGCTTCTCCTCCTCTCCCACCTATTTAGATTGTTCGACTTTTTATTTTTACTATAAATGGCTTTGACCCCCATGTAATTATGAATTTTAATGAATGAAAATTCTTTTCTTACATTTGTGATACTTCACTGAATTTCATTTATACTATTGCATTTGAACCCTTGCATTAAATCCTCATTTTTTCCCATTTTGCACCAAAAATAACTAATGTCCTTTCCGCCCTTCTTTTTCATTTTGCACCAACTTTTGTGAAGGGTATTTGTGTCACTTTTTTGTTATACCAAAATTTTTAATTCTTAATTAAATAATATTATAATTATAATTATAATTTTATTATTATTATTATTATTATTATTATTATTATTAAAAAATGTGATTTTCAATTAACTGTATTATATTAATTAAATTTATTAATGAATTCAGTATTTTCATTAATGAAACGTAATTATTAATTTAATAATTTATATAGTAGTGAATTAAATAAATAAATGATTAAGAATGAAAAAAGTGAAGAAAATAATTATACACTGTTCAATTGGTGTATCTTTTTTTTTTGGTGGGAGTTTGGTATAAAATGGCACTAAACTTATCTCAATTTTTTATGCAATGTTGAATATGGCCTTATGCCGGTGAGTAAAATAAATTTAATGGCTAATAAGCCCCTGTTAAGCCCTCATTTTCTGAAATGAAAATGAGTGGAATAGTTATTTTATAAAAAATTGTGTGATTAAAAAAATGAAATGTAATTTAATTGAAGTCAAATTGGACTAAATATAGCGATTATTGGGACAATATATAGCCCCCGTTTGGCTTCATTCTCATTCTTTTTCTTTTTTTTATTTTCAATCACACAATTTTTCATAAAATAATATTATATGTAAATAAAAAAAATTTTATTATTTTTTAATCACATATTTTTGAAACAAATAAATTCCAACCGTTAAAATTTGGATAGAATATGGACCAAACGTGGCATAGTAAAGTATCTCATAAAAGTCGCATCTTCTTAAACATGCGAATCTTGCACCGTAGAGTCAAGTAAAGGAGAAAAACGAGCCCAAGGATTATTCTTTTTCTTCAGTCCCAAAATACGGTTGATTCAAATCAGGGTTTTAAAAAAATCAAGGTTTAAGCAGTTCGTAAATTCTCCTATACTACGCCATGTCTTCTACCCTTGAAATTGAGGCTCGAGAGTAAGCACGGCCCTATCTGCTTGCATCTTTTTACACGTTTATGCGTCTGTAAAAGTTTAGTTCATGAGAAGTTGCGTTTATTTTCCAATTTGATTTTAAGTAAAATTGGCATATGGGTAGTGGAAAAAAAAAAAGATTCTTTTTTCCAGATTGCAAGCTAAGGTGGAGAAAATAAGATATTGAGTAATTTTTACAGAGATTGAATGGTATATGATTATTTGTGTATTTTAATGAGAGTGCAACAATTTAGTTTACTCACAAGTATATAGTCCCGAAGCTCATTAGCTTTGTATTGTATCAGCAAAATTTGTAGTCTTTATTTTCTGGGTCGGCAAGATTTCAAACTGAAGTTAAAAACCCTTACTTCAGGCATTTAATGGTGTCTTTTGGGAACATCGTTTTTTCTGTGTAATTTTGAATACAAATATTTAAGTACTGCCGAGATAGTTGTCACCGAATCATCGCTAATACCTGATATACTATTTTAGTTAGAGTTACTGAAGGGTAAAAAACTGGTTAAATTTTCAGAATCCTGGGAAACAACATTATTCTAGTTTCCTGATAGGCAATATGGGGCTCCAGAAATAACTTCTATACTATAAATTCTCTCTGTTTTCAGTTATTAGAATCCTTATGTGTTTTAATAATGCTTTTACATATATGTTTGGCCGTTAATTGAAAACTTGCCAGCAGAATGGTAAATGGAGTTTTAGTTAGTTTGGGAATTTCATCGTACTTCTACTTGATTTTTATAGCGAAAATATAATTATGCTTTGAATTTTAATGGATCTTAGGCCATTTCCTGAAAATAACTAGTGTGCACCAGTTTGTATTTAAGTTGTTTCTAAAGTACGGTAAAAATAAGTTGCGGAAAAAGTGTTGCAAGCTTGAGAATCTAACTATTCTCATGAATCCTTTTCTCCCTCTTGGAAGTTGGTGGAGGGAGTGGGTATTTATTAGCTTCCTGGAGAAAGTTAACTAAGTTTAGTACTTCAACTAAATAGATTAAGTTCTCAACCATAAGCACAATGTTTTGATATGGCAGAGTTGCTCCTATGACAGGTTAATCTGACTTGTAAAAATAGAGAAAATATTGCTAAGGGACAATTAAAAGAAAATTTCAACACTAGAAAATCAGTCGAATACATTATATACCCAAAACTATTACTTTTAGACACTGCTACATTATTTATCATTGGAAGACCTTGAATAAATTGTCTTATTAGTGCGATGTTCTCTGTATTGACATGATGTCGATAGGATTGTTACTAAAACAATTTGTGGACATGGTATCACCAATATTTTATTGTCAAAGAAACCGTTAAATATTCCTTCTCTTATTCTTTTTTGCTCAATGCTTCTCTTAATTCTTTTTTGCTCAATGCTTCTCTTAATTCTTTTTTGCTCAATGCTTCTCTTAATTCTTTTTTGCTCAATGCTTGGAGGAATATACTGCAGCCTTATTATGTTTTATATTTTCCAAAGAAATTTAATCTCATGTCTTTTTCACTTGCAGTGTGATTAAAATTGTTCTTCAGTTCTGCAAAGAAAATTCCTTGCACCAAACTTTTCAAACATTGCAGAATGAGTGCCAGGTGTCTTTAAATACAGTAGACAGCATCGAAACATTTGTTGCTGATATTAATAGTGGAAGGTGGGATGCAATATTACCTCAAGTCTCACAACTTAAGCTTCCTAGGAAGAAACTAGAAGATCTATATGAGCAGGTAGGCAACTCCTGATATATCTGTATAAATGTGTTCTGCTTGTGTCAGCTATCTATATGAGCAGGTAGGCAACTCCTGATATATCTCGTGGCTTGAAATTTTTTTCAGCTTATGTCATCTATCTTACATGCTTTGAAATTTTATGTATTTTCAGCCTCTCTGAAATTTCCATATTTGTTGCCATAAGTTTTATGACATACTGAAAAGCTAAATATCTGTAAAGAATGGAACAGTACAAAATTTTATCATTCTGATTAAGGATGAAATCATATCTGTAAAGAATGGAACAGTAAATTTTTTTATTATTCTGATTAAGGTAGAAATCAGTTTGAGCCGTATTATTTGAATGATTAATTATGTGTCTTCAGTCAATACCCTATAAGCCCTGTGATCACATGATAATTTGGTAGAAAATAATTAACATGAATGGTGACAACAGTAAACGGTGTAGACAAATGGTGTGGGCTTGTAGCCAATTCTTAGAGTGGTCATTTCATATTATTGAACTAATCTTGTAATTGATCTGTGCATTGACTTCTAGGTGACTGGCTCCCACACCCAAATATGTGAATCCAATAGGTTTATTTAGTAACAAAGGGTTGGATTCCTTTGCTCTTACATCTATGATTAGACACTGTAAGTCAGTAGGAGGATTACAATCTTTTGCTTATCGTTTTATCAAAGCCATAGGTGGGACTAATACCACGTGTTCTTAAGATTAATAATCATATTTCCTCTAATGTGTTTCAGTTATACACTTTGATCTTGTTTGAGTAAATACTGTTGTTTCTAACTTCTTTTGTGCCTAACACATCTTTGACTTACTCTGTTTCCCCTTTCATTCTGTTGCAAATGTACTAATGCTTTTCACTTTTGTTATTTTGGCATAGATTGTTTTAGAAATGATTGAACTTCGGGAGATTGATACAGCACGTGCTATCTTAAGACAGACACAGGTGATGGGTGTCATGAAACAGGAGCAACCAGAGAGATATTTAAGACTTGAACATCTACTAGTTCGAACATACTTTGATCCAAATGAGGTCAGCAGAGTTGTTCCAGGGGTTTTTCGTCTTCAATTTTCTATCTATAGGTTATAATACTGATTATTTCCCTTTAAAGGACAAAGTGTCCATAAGATGAGCATAGAACATGTGAAATATAATAAGATGGATGTGTGATAGTAGAATGAATAAAATAAGAAAGGAGATCATCACTGACTAGTGAAGGTGACTCTGATTGAAGATAATTTAAAGGAAGCTATCTTATACAGTTTACAATATCAATTAATCGTAGAATATATTTCTGGAAAAGGAGAATGATCAAAATTAACATGGCTTGAGGTGGTTGCACAGGGCTTGAATTCTTGACCCTTAAGAACACGTATCTCTGGATTAAATGAAATTTCAAAAAATAATTAGTGAACCTGAAGTTTATTTGGAACAAAGTTTAACTTGTATTTTAGTTCTCTTCCATTTCCCATATTTTCAACCCGTTTGGCCCCCATTCTCATTCTCATTCTTTTTCTCTCTTATTTTTAACCACACAATCTTCTATAAAGTAATATTACATGCAAATAAAAAAAAAATTCATTCTTTTTCAACCACACATTTTTCAAAAAACCATTGTTCAAACTATTAAAATTTGAAAAGAATAGGGGCCAAATGGGTATTTAATCTCTATTTTTCCCTAGTCTCATTAAGTATTGTTAAGTCGAGACAAGTTTTCTAGATGCTAGTAAAAATTGTCTTAAGCTGTTAGTTTTTGTTCAACAAAAAATACTCAGATGCTTGTACCATTGCCACATTTTTCAGATATTTACTAGTACACATTCATTGTATAGTAGTCTGTCTTGTGAGGCCATAGGCCATTCTAGCCTCAAGAATATCCATTAGAGCGTAGATTACTGGCCAGAAATATTAGTGTTACTCTTATAAGTATATAGGTATGAACCATCTTCCAGTTTTTGGTAAAATTAATCTCATACAAATCATAGTACAGCAGTTGCAACTACCTTTAATTTTGTCGAGTATCTTTTTCTTTTAAGTATTCATTAAGGGTTAACTCTGTGTATGATCATCTCATTGTTTCTTTCTTTTGGTAATTGACCTTCCTTGAAGTTGGCCTCTTGTGGGCAAATAATGACGTTCCAGAAGGCTATGATCTGCATTTGAGAGTGCACATTTCAATTTGATATCTTCATTTGATCAAATTTGAGGAACTTTTCTATAATTATCTCTACTTCAATGAGATGTTTCTCATTAAATTTTTCATTTTTTTCTCAGCTTTATTTTATTTGGTGAGGATAACTAACAATGGAAAAGATTTAAAACTTGTCTCTACAGGAAACTATTAGGTATTTGTAGAAGATAAGTTTTGCTGGAATTTTTCATTTATTTAGTTTCAAATAGAGTGCTTGAATAGACCATTTCATGGGTTAAGGCTGCCTGGCCCTCTCTGGTACAGATTCCTCTGATTTGCAATAGAGCTGGAGGGATCTTCTTAATTGAACCTTGTCCTTTAACCTAATATTGTTTGAACTTTACCTTATCGACTACTGATGTTCCTTTTTTTTTCCTATTATTATTGTTTTTATGGTTCCTTCGATATTCTATATATTATTGAACAAGTAGGTCAGTTTACCATCTATTTTATTTGTAAACTTTTGAAGTTTGTGCCCTTTTTGTTGTTCTTATGAGTCCTTTTCAAATCTGAGTAATATGTTTGACATCTTATGTACAGGCATATCAAGAGCTTACAAAGGAGAAAAGACGTTCACAAATTGCACAAGGTTTAATCCTGATAGGCTGCATTTCAGTTTTTGTGTATATGCTTTCTTATATCCTCTATTTCATTCCTCTCCTGTGCAGAGAGATAAAGAAATAGGTTGCATGATATGTGCAATCCGTGGTAACATCTTAAGTGGAGTAAACCTTGTAAAGTAATATCTAAATATGTAGATTTGATGGGTGACAATCAATTCAAATTCAACACCAATGATGTCTTTTTTAAATACATCCTGATAGTACGAAAACACTAGTATTGGTCTGTTTAGTTCCTTTTCGAATATCTTCTGCTGGGACTTTCAAGAATTCTTTGTTGCATTATTATAATGGCATATTTGATCACTAAGTTACAGGATTCAATCACGGCGTAAAAAATAAAAAATAAATAAAAATAGTACTTCTATTGGATGAATGCTTCATGATTGCACTCATATGAGAGTTTGATAAATTAAATACAAGGTTTCTTTTAGTCCGCCAACCTGAACTTTTTGACTGTGTTTTCAGCTATTGCAGCAGAAGTTTCTGTGGTTCCTCCTTCCCGATTAATGGCTTTGATTGGCCAGGCTCTGAAGTGGCAGCAGCACCAAGGTTTCATATTAAAGAACTGCTACAAGCAATCTGAACTATTATTATGGCATGCCAACCCTTCACCGTGTGCTGATGTTAAAGACTATTATCGATTTCAGTTTCCTTATTGAAGAAAAAAGAAAAGGATTGTAGATCCAGATAATTTGAAAATATTTTAATCAATGTTTTCTGGAACACATTTTATATAGATAACATTAAGAAAAAACTAAGGCCCTGTTCTCTTTACCGTTTTCGGGTCGTTTTCTGTTTTCGATTTTTCAAAACGGTGAAAACGCGTTCTCTTTCCCGTTTTCGAAAACGAAAAAAAATTTGTGAAGAAAACACAAAACGACTTTTTTGTCGTTTTGGGCGTTTTCAGTGTAAAACTTGAAAAAATTGAAAACGCGGGAAACACACACTTTTTTTTTGGAGGAGGTGGCGTGGTGATTCTCAAAATTTCAAAAAAAATTAAAAAATAATTTTTTTTTTTTTTTGAGATGGTGTTGTGGTGATTCTTAAAATTTCAAAAAAATAATAAAAAATTCATTTTTTTTTTGTTTTGAGAAACTAACAAAAAGAACGCATTTTCAACAATTTCAAAACAAACACTCAAAACACAAAACTGACACACAAAGAAAACACCCCCTAAACTTTTGCATCCTAAAGCATATCAGTATAACTTTGCAAACTCTCATCATATGCCCAGATTTTATTCTGGCGGGTAAATTGCCAACTTATAATCAATGACGACGATTCTCATCTTCACCATGCCCATCAGGGTGTCCACCCTGGCCATCGACTTCCAACTGCAAAACAAATAAAACTTGATCAGTATTTTTGAGTGCTAGAACAGAGCCATTCTGAATGAATATAAACCCAAAAAAAAAAAAAAAAAAAAAAAAAAAAAAAAAAAAAAAANCAAACACTCAAAACACAAAACTCAAAATGAATTCAAAACTCAAAACACAAAACTGAAACACAAAGAGAACACCCCCTAAATAACACTTCATTTTCATTTGGGGCTCATTGTTTCATTATCTCCAAATGTCTTTTTACCCACACATTTTGTATATACCAGACATATTTTGAATAGACCAAATTTGCATGACACTACTGTTTACTTTTCAAAAGAAATAATACAACAATGGATCATTAGGATTGGTTAATGATAATTAACATGAAAACTTCTCACGTCACTCCAATAATATTTATTTGGCCAATTTGTCCTGGGTGAAAAGTATGATCGTAACATTTCAGCATTATGTATAGGGAAAATTGTAGCAGTGGTCTCTAACCTTTTCATTTTTTGCAGACTTCACCCTAACCTTCATTTTGTGCTAGCAGAAGTTCCTAACCTTTCATAAATATGTATCTGAGGTCCATTTGAATGGAAACTGTCCAAAATACTGTTAGTTAACCTAGAAAATTAAGGAATCAATGTCCAATAAAACTGTCCAAAACACCATCCCAAAACATCGTCCAAAAAATAGCAACATCCAATAAAATCGTCACGGTAGCAGATAGTTCAAGGAATTTTCGTGGTCAATTGATGGTTAAGTGGTTTTCATCCAGATGGACCTCTAGTGCATATTTATGAAAAGTTATGGACCTTCATTGGCACAAAATGAAGGTTAGGGTAAAGTCTGTAAAAAATGAAAAGGTTAGGTGCAATTTTCCCTTATGTATATCGTGTGTAAACTATAATTTCACTGAAGTTTGTCTTAATTTTGTCTAATTAACATTTACAGTGTAGTTCACCACATTCCTATATTTTGCTTGACCAACTTCGAATTTGTCAGGGTTACTTCCACCTGGAACTCAATTTGATCTGTTCCGAGGAACAGCTGCTATGAAACAAGATGTAGAAGATATGTATTCAACAACTCTTGGGCATACTATAAAGGCAAGTGATGCAACTAAAGTCCTGATGATACCAGGCTGATGTTTTTGAATTTTAATGCATAAGCTGCTTGTATCAAATGTACTAAAACTATCCTGTTGTATTTTGATTGATCCTGTAGCATTGATGTTTGTAATTCTTCAAGTAAAATATTTGATCATTTCTGATCAATGAGCTACCCTTCTCTCTGTTCAAGTGTGGTATGTTTCATGTTTTACAGCTTTATTATGCCATGGTGCTCCAATGTCAAAACTATTCTTTCTAAAAACATTTCTATTTTTTGATGATGATGTATTTCTCTTTGGTACTTCATTCATCTGTATGTCCATAATAAAGGAGTATCTATGGATTTGTGGAATCATCTTGCAAATTATTAGAGAACTGAGGGGTTCTGCCTCTGAATCATCTTTCTTTTGCAAGTGTACCTTGCTCAAAAGAAGAAGGAAAGTATATGCCAATTACTGTCGAGTTTCCATCCTCAACATCTGTTTTCTTGATGGTTTTCCGCTTTCCTCCTCTTATCTGTGGATCTTAGCTAACAAATTTGGGACATTTATTGTTTTCTGGTTGTTACGACTGCAGTTTGGGAAGAAAAGTCATCCTGAGTGTGCTCGTTTCTCACCAGATGGACAATTCCTTGTTTCTTGCTCAGTCGATGGATTTATTGAGGTTTACTTGTTACAAATTCCTTCATTCCTATAAAATCGTGGAGCTACTCCTTGGTGCTCATTTTAGTTCATTCCAGGTATGGGATCATATAAATGGAAAACTTAAGAAGGATCTTCAATATCAGGCTGACGTAAGTTGTCTCTCCTAATTTCTTTTCCTGACTTTAGTCCCTTGAGTAATTTATTATGCCTATTCTATTGTGCATGCAAGATCTTAAATTACTTAATGATTTGGTGTTATAATGCAACACCTTGGCTGCAAAAATAGGTTATTGAGGAAGTAATTGTCATAGTTTACCATCATCATTGTAACGCCCCAAATTTTGTGAACTTAAATTTGAGGTATTACCGATATCATTTCATATACATACTTGAAGTGGAAAATTTTAATTGGAAATTTAAAACACTTAATAAAATAAAAATGTCATTGAATTTAAAGCATTAAATGGAAATAAAAATATATATATTCCAACATAAATATCCTTGAATATTATTATTGTTTTTTGAGAACTTTCTTTACTTGGCAACCTGCGGGCCACTCAGCCACCATCTCCGTCGACCGACCTAACCTGAGATGTTAAAAATTGAAGGAATGAGTAATTTATACTCAGTAGGATACGATTAATGGTGCGATCCCGAATAAAATATTCAATCAGGCATCAAAATAATCATACAGTCATATCATATCTTTAGATTCCGGTAAGAGCTCATATCATATCATATCTTTGGTACCGGATAGCCATTTCATATCACATCAAAATCATATCATATCATAACTTTTATGAGTATAACATTTATCAACATGAAGAAATAAATTAAACGGGGCTAACCACTTGCACCTTGTAATCCTACCTTGATTGAATAAAAGACTTGTTGGAAGAAAAGCTATACGTTGACAACTCCTCGTCTCTATAATCGTGTCAAAATGTGTGCTTCTAAGAGAAAAATTGTCCATCTATTTATAGCCAACTTAGAGCACTAAAATTTAAGGTAGACAAAAATCATTCCTTAAATCGTCACATCTTAGTCAAACATTCATCTCTTTAATTGGTCCAATCAATCAATGTTTACCCTTCTTATATGCACACGTGCAATCAATCATAAAGATCAGAAAGGTAACTGAATTATTTAATCGGCCCAATGAGTCAAAGTTTCTATAATCACAGGGCAACTTACCATTTCTTTTAAACCAAGGTCAACTAATACATTGGCAGGACAAGGTCAAACG
Organism: Olea europaea var. sylvestris; assembly: GCF_002742605.1. Classification (NCBI taxonomy): domain Eukaryota; kingdom Viridiplantae; phylum Streptophyta; class Magnoliopsida; order Lamiales; family Oleaceae; genus Olea; species Olea europaea. The sequence continues at coordinate 380,937 of NW_019229835.1, forward strand.
ACTACAAATTTTCCTTACTTTTATGGACCCTTTCCTACTATATGTGGTCGGCTCAAGATTAATTCACCAGTCTTATCAATTCCCAAATCAATGCATTTTCAAAGAGAATCTACCTTTTTCCACTATATATATATATATAATTTCTAAAAATTTTGGGGTGTTACAATCATAGCCTTGTCGTTCACAGTTAACTAAATATAAGTCAGCATCTAAAAGGCTGGCATGTCAGGATTTGGCCCTTGTTTGACACACAATGAGAAATTTTGGTAAAATGAATTATGGAATAGTATTTTTTGGGAGAATGTGTGGTTAAAAAAGAAGTAAAATTTTTTGATTTACGTGTAATATTATTTTAATGAAGAATGCGTGGTAGAAAAGAAGAGAGAGAAAATTGTATTAAAATTTGAGTTTCAAAGAAGGGCTTGAATTGGACTACAGTATGTTGAATTCTTAGTTGTATTGGATCTTCTTGTTCTTACCTTTCCTTTTTCTTATTTGTTCTGTACCCTTTAGAGAGGCCAGATAATTTATTTTGCTTTAATCTTATATGAATGTGATAATAGATACACGTGCTCGTCTGTTTCATTTGTCTGATGTTCTAAAGTTTCCAGGTAGGTGATGCAAAAATAGTCTTTACAAACTTTTTTGGTTCATGACTGACCGCATTGCTATTTTTTATTTAATACTCGCTCATAGGATGTTGGGCCCTTTTGGTCATTATATGCTGGATACATAGTTTAATTGTTATTTCATGAATTTACAATGTACATGAATGTATTGTGGTTTGTAATGATCCCTTGTGGAAAAAAAATGATTTGCTGAGTTTAATCAATTGGGAAATATTTGTTACAAGTTCGTGAAATCACAGTTGTGGCTTTCGGGTTTGTATTATCTTGTGCACTTACTGTTGATAACTTTGCAGGAAACTTTTATGATGCATGATGATGCTGTTCTCTCTGTTGATTTTAGTAGAGACTCTGAGATGCTTGCATCTGGATCACAAGATGGAAAAATAAAGGTGAAGCTTCCTTTCATTTTCGGCTTTAATGTGAATCGTCACCTGTAGCTTTGTCTTTTAATTTCTCGAACATCTAAAAAGAGGGAAGAAAAGAAGAATCTAACCCTTGTTTGAGCCCCTTTTTTTAAGAAAAACCAGTTTTGTAATCGTGATTTTTGGAAAATGTGTGGTTAAAAAGTAAGGAAAAGTTTTTGGTTTACGTGTTAAAATTATTATATGGGAGTGTTTGAAAATGAGTTTTAGTAAAAATGGGGCTCAAACAGGGCTTAGACTTATTCAACACAAAAAATAAAAGAAAGAACTTAAAGAGTTTAGAGGATATTACTTTTAGGTGAGTTATTATCATCTTAATGGTATTTTTCGTATAGCCGGGGAGTATAATGGCATCCACTCTAATGTGTTGCAATGTTTTTAAAAACTATCAAGTGGCTTGTATTAATATTAAACAATTTGGCATTCACAATTGCAAATGTATTAGCAGCTTTAGTTCTCATCTGTTTGAATATAGGTTTGGCGTATTAGGACTGGTCAATGCTTGCGCAGGCTGGAGCGTGCTCATTCCCAGGGTGTCACTAGCCTTGTTTTTTCACGAGATGGAACTCAGTTGTTAAGTACATCATTTGACAGCACAGCAAGGTTTGGACTCTTAAAGTTGGCTGAGAACACTATAAATATAGAGAATAATTTTTTTTTAAATATTTCAACAACCTCTTTATCTTTAACACTTAATTTTACTACTCACAATATGTATTTATTATTTTCCCTATCTTTTATTTTAACTAACTTCCCTCCAAATTATTATATTATCTCTCTCCATTTTCTTTGTATATACTATTTAGTTGGTCAATAAATAGCGAATTGAAAATTTGAATATTTTAAATGCATTTAATTGGTTTGGCTTTCCAAATTTAGAGAACCAAACCCATTCTCCACTTTGAAATGTAAATTTGAAGAGGAGACTAATTTTAAGAATTGATTCTTTAAAATAGAAATCATTTCATTTTTAAATAGTCTCCAAGAGTTGCTCTTAGTCTCATGCCTCCTGCTGGCCAAAAGGGAAAAAAATAAAAAAAGATGAGAAAAGAAATTATAGACACTTGGAAAGAGGGTCTTTGTTTACATGATTTTTGCTTTTCATATACTGTACAGAATTCATGGATTAAAGTCGGGCAAGATCTTGAAGGAGTTTCGAGGCCATACATCTTACGTGAACGATGCCATCTTTACGAGTGATGGCTCTCGCATCATCACTGCATCAAGTGATTGCACAGTGAAGGTCAGTTTAACCTAGATATGCATTATCAATTGAAGCCAAACTTTTCAGGTTTATAATTCATCTATGTGCTGAATAAATATGATTGTCTACAGGTTTGGGATTTAAAAACTACAGACTGTCTGCAGACCTTTAAGCCGCCGCCTCCCCTTAGGGTAATTGTCTTCTTGGCATCTCTCAGTGATTGCAGCTCGAATATTTTTGCTTAATTTTAAAATTAATTTTCTCTAACTTTTTCTTTTTAATTTACATTTGAATTTCTTTACTTAATTGCCTCTCTTGTCTCTGTTATCTATAGGGAGGTGATGCATCTGTTAATTCTGTTCATCTTTTCCCTAAGAACACAGATCACATAGTTGTGTGTAACAAGACATCATCAATATACATCATGACGCTCCAGGGGCAGGTAATCATAAATTAGTTTTGATATCTACATACTCTTTACTTCTTGTGCTTCTCCCTCTCTGCATAAGCACCACCTAAAACAGCAGAAATACTGAAAGAAACTAAAGCACTTCTGTTTTTTTGCAAGGAGAGAAAAAAGTATGGAATACAGTGTGATAGTGTTTGGATATTTATCATATTTTGCCCTTGTTTGAGCCCCATTTTTTTGGAACGAATGAATTTTTGAATAGTGTATTGATGGGAAATGAGTGGTTAAAAAATGAGGAAAAATTTTGGATTTGCGTGTAATATTATTTTATTGAAGAATGTGTGGTTGAAATGATGTCAAAACAGTGTTGAAAATTTTATTTTTCTAAAAGAATGGGGCTCAAACAAGGGCTTTGTTTGATGACAATATTTTTTCTTCAGTTTGAGGTAGCACTAATATGATTCTGGCCCTGTATGTGCTAAAACAAATATATAGTGTAAGCATTGCAAATGTACGTGTACATATCAATTTTCTTAAAATTTTGCACTGTCTGGTTTTGATCATGTTACACCATGTGCACCCAGGCTATGCAATCAGTCATGTTGTGATTATACATATGAATATATGCATTTAAAGAAGGTAAATTGCCTCAGCTCCCATGTTGTATTGAATTGGGTACCTTGGATCTTCAGGAAAATAAAATATATTCAATCTTTTTTAGATAGATACTATTGGAAGTTCACTAAGTTAATCAACATATTGAAACTCATTCCGAAAATTAAGATTTGTTTCTTTTTCTGGAACAAATTAAAACAATATTCATTTTAAGATTCAAACTTTTGAATTTCTGCATCATCTTGTAATTTTACAGTGGGTTGTCCTTCGATCCGAAGTTTTTGTCATGAGGGAAATAACTTGGTATTTGGTGGTTATACTGATTAATTTACTTCCATTTTTGAGTTTCTTTTGGATGTTGATGACAAATTTTCTAAAACTGAGGCTTCTCTTACTCTGAGCTGCATCTGATGCCTTTGGTGAAGGTTGTAAAAAGTTTCTCATCTGGTAAAAGAGAAGGTGGAGATTTTGTGGCAGCTTGTGTGTCGCCAAAAGGGGAATGGATTTACTGTGTTGGTGAAGACAGGTGATGGTCAATTAAGTTTTTTATCTGTTCTGGGACTTGTATCTTTCTTTGCACTATCATGTAGATTGATCTTGTTATTGTTAGAAAATTAAATGCTTTAATATGTTACATTCTCTTGTGCCATACAAACTTATTTTCCATATTCTCTGGCAGGGTAGAAAATCTGTAATTCTGGGAAGTTTTCATCGTACATGTTATCTTGTAATTATACTGGTTTATAGTTGAAGTTTCTCCAAAATAAATCTTCAAAAAGTTGTGCTAATCCCTTGAAAGCTGAAAGATGGTATAATTGAAAACGTGAAGAATACTTGACGTGCATCTCGTGTCTGATGTCAGGATAAAATGGAAATCTGAGAATATTTTGTATGGTTGAAAAATTTATGTTCATTTTACTTACGCTCGAGTTGTAATAATTTTGAAACTGAATACGGAATTTCCTTCACTAATGTAATTGATTTACATCTGGTGCAGAAATCTGTACTGCTTCAGTTATCAATCTGGCAAATTAGAGCATTTAATGAAGGTAAAATTCTCGTATAGACATTTGCATGGATTTCTTTTGACGCGGAAATATTATGGTTAAAGTTGTTACTGGTTTTGAATTTGTCTTGCATTACTGACAGGTACATGAGAAGGATGTAATTGGCATCACTCATCATCCCCACATGAACCTCGTGGCCACGTATAGCGAGGACTGCACAATGAAATTGTGGAAGCCATGAACTTTCCCCTACTTTATCCGATATTTTCGAAAATTGCAATTATTTCTCTTGTAGATGCACTATTTGGCTTCCATATGTTTAATTTAATCTTATCGCTCTTACCCTCCCAACTTAAAGGGGGTGTAAACATCAAACTTGTTCTCAAAGAACTTTTACGCTGCTAGCCATTTGTGCTTAAATTCTCAATTACAAAGAAGCAATGTTAGGACTGATCTAGGATGTGGGGTAGATATCTTGGTCACATTTGAAGTGGTCGGGTTTAAGCTAGATGCCGTCTGTATTGAAAAAACAAAGCGAAACTTGTTAGCCAGGAACAAAAATCAATTGACATATTCTGCTTGAAGCGTCTGAAAACATCATCAAAGCAAACATCCTCTTCATGGTAGGTGGATAGTTTCTGCATGGTCTTAGCGAGGTTGCAACTTGCCACTTCATTGACAGATGATTCCTCTATTATAAATTGATTTTCTTAATCGTGCATTCAATTCGATGACCAAATGAAGAAATCAAAGGCATCACTATACTAAACTAATGGATTTAAAAGAGAGAGTATCCAGTTTCATCCCGAAGAAATGCGCAGCCATGAGTTGTTGCGTAGGGTGGAATGTTGTTTTGAAATGCTAAAAGTTGAACTACACAAAAGCTGCCGGTGGTGCCTTGTGGGAAGGCGATGCCCTATGGCCTGTAGTTGGCCTTGGCAAGACTGAGTATGCCGTTGTTGCTATTATCAACTGGCGAGGCCTTTAAACCGTGAACCTGTTACACGAAAAAAAATAAATAAATAAATAAAAATTTGGTATATCAATTAAGTGACCAACCTTCCTACTCGTAAGTACATTTTCCCTGCTGCTCCAAAATTTTCATGGAGTTAAATTTTGTATTTATTATTGTATAGTTTGAGATATTGTGACTACCAAATATTCTTGCTTAAACCTCCTCTTATGTTGTTTCCTTGATTTACTTATTAATAGCACTTGCTCTCATTTTGCACATATGATACTTATCAGTGTCTACTCGGGAATGGCATATACACAAACTTTCGTTGGTTAAGTTCTCATAGCACTCAATTGAATCATATCTTCACTGTGCCATCATTCCTTCATTTCTTACCTGTAAGCATTTCCTTTCCATATATTATATTAAACTTACGTCCTTGCCTATTCTTTATTAATAATGCAGTGCATTTTATCAATATTGTAACGTATCTTTTGAAGTTTAATAGCAATCTCAAAACACTCGTATCGTTTTAATCAGGCTAAAACCACCTGTATATTTCTAGTTCTGGTTCCTCTGATAGCCTTTTGCATCAGATGCATAATGGGTGCCTTCTCGAAATAGCCCGGATATTTTCAGTTAGTACGTCATTTGTTTCTTAAAACATCAGAAGAGAATGATGAATTGATGATCATTTTCACTTGTAATCTTTTTACTTTTGACACACACATCAATTGGAATGAAATTGAATAATAAAAGGCAAATAAAACCCTAAGTCCCTCTTCAATTTACCTCAACTGGCAATAAACATCTGTTCATGAAGAGAATCGCAATTATACTACGGTAAAATTTCACAGCAGAATCAACTAAATCTCTATGGACAGAAAGGTCTAGCCAGGCCTACCCTGTGACTTGGTATGGTGAAATGCCTTATCTTTCCTTCTTCTTCTCTCAAGTACCGTTCACACAGAAAGGTCTTTGAGAATTTATCCTCCACTACCCTATCCACATCGTGCACAAATACATCAGTCTCACCGTTTTCCCTATTCCTAGCCATCAATCCAGCTGTATAAATTGCCTTCATCCTCCCCGGTGCCCCATCATGATATCCGGTTGGCGCATCCACCATGATTAAATCCCATTCTATATCATACACTTCATTAGGCAAGTCCTTTAGAGCAAGTTGACATTTTGAAAATCTAGGATCACTCACAACTTCACATTCTTCTTTTGTGCCAATTTCCAAGAGTTCACCAGCTTGAGTGACCTTAGTGTCATACACTACATGATATGATTCTAAGGATGGTAACTGCTGCTTGATCTGTTCTATCCATGCCTTGTCTTCTTCGAGGAAAACTGTGCGGCCACCATAGTTGAGTACAGTCCACATAAGGCTGTCGTGGCCTAATCCGAAGACTAAAAAATTGCAGGGCGACTTCTTGTCAAGTATTCTTTGGGATACTGAGATTTCTTTGGGAGTTTGTTGCGGCGTGATGTTAGAGGTTGCATAGTGAACCAGAGCGTGAGCTAAAGAAGGGGTTATTTTGGTGCAAGCTGGTGATAGAGGAGTAGTTAGACAACTTCTTGACTGTTTTTCTTCGAGAAAATCTGAGTTTTTGGGAGGTGTTGATGAAGAAATTTGCAGGGAAGATTGGAAACTTGATCCAAATATCAATAAGAGAAGAAAACAAAAGAAAAATAAAAATAAAATGGGGATGAGCTTGAGATTATTTAGGTAATGAGCTGCAGCTCTCATGTTTCTTTTTTTCTGAGGGTAAAGAGAGATTTTTAGGCGATTTGGAAAGTGGGATATTAGGGATCTGAGTGCATCAAGACTTGAAGAAGCTGACCGGGGAGAAAGAAAGCGTTTTCACTCAAATTTTGTACCTTTTTCCCTCGATTGAAGCAAATCATGAGGGTTGATGTTTCCATTTTGGAAGACAAATGTCCATTAGTGAATAAATGTTTTACCATAAAGTAGGTCCTAAACACAGATATTTTTATTCAATAAATTAAGGTAACCATGTACTGGCATGGATACATAAATTTGTCCAGTAACTTAGTGTTTGGTGAATGCATTTCTTTCTTTATTTTGTATCCCATGTGATTAGTTAGTCACTTTTTATGCTAAGAATATCTACATATCAAAATTTTCCTATCTCGAAATATTGGAATATCAAATTACAGATTCGGATTTTAGATATCTCAATAACTGAAACAATAACGTCATTCATTGCCTATGGGGCCTTAGACCTTCATTTTTTCAACAATACATTATCCCATAAAATAATTTTGTACGTGAACCCAATTTTTTTTTAAATTTTTAACCATACATTTTTCACCCAAAAATGGGGCTGAGTATTACCAAGCAAAACAGTCTTCATAGACTAAATAAAGGTAACTTGTCTACCTTCTGATAAGTGAACGCTTGGGCAAACAATATCAAAGCAAAGTGGGAAAATACAAGAAAAGTCTCAGATAAAAGAAAGAAAAAGGTAAAAGACCTCGGCACATCACCTCTTCTACGGACAGAAAGGTGTACGAGAAGAAGCAATAGTACGATGACTAGGAATGTTAAAATGTCTCAATCTCCCAATTTCCTCAGTAATGTAAGCATCACAGAGAAAAGCCCTGGAGAAGGTGTCCTCCACTTTCCTTTCAATATCGTGCACAAAAACATCTGTCTCTCCATCTTCTTTATTCTTGGCCAATAACCCTACTGTGTATATGGTATTCATCCTCCCTGGTCCTCGATTATAGCTTCCTACCGGCGCATCCACCATAATTACGTCCCATTCTGTTTCATACACTATTCTTGGAAAATTCTTTATAGCAAGTGGACATTTCGAAGATCTTGGATCACCCACCACTTTACATTCTTCTGACTTGCCTTTATATAACAACTCATCAGCCTGTTTGATATCGGTCTCATAGGAAACATGGTAAATTTCCAGTGACGGCATTTGCTTTTTGACCATTTTCATCCAATTCTTGTCATCCTCGAGAAACACGGTTCTCCCCCTATGATTGAGTGATGCCCACAAGAGACTGTCAAAGCCAAGCCCGAAAACCAAGAAATTGCACGGTGATTTCTTTTCGAGGACTCTCAACGTTCTAGAGACTTCGTACAAGTCTTGTTGGGGTGTCACGTTTGTAGTTGCATAGTGAACAAGGGATGTGGCTAGAGAGGGAGGAATTTTGTTGCAAATCGATAAGAATGACGGATATGATGATCTTTTGATTGGCTGGAAAGATGAATAATTCGATCTGAGAATCACATAGAGAACTAAGAGAAAGAAAAAGGAGAGGACCATAAGCTTAAGGTTGATCAAGGAAGGCTGGTTCTTGGACTTCATGTTTCTTGACAAGTAGATTGTTGAAGACTATAAATCCTTGCTAATTTGCTCGATTGAAACATTACTTATAGAAGAACAAGGTCCTTGCAAATAAATGGCAAGATTTATTTCTCCATTCAGAGAAATGAAAACCATATGATATTTTGCTTGCCTAAACCACAAGGAGAAATTTTTTTGAGAATTAAATTTTGTTCCTAGTGGAGGAAAAAATATCCTCTACAAATAAACGTGGAAAATGATCAGAGAATAAAAAAATTTTGAAAAAACAACGTGCAAAAATATCTCCACCATATTCTTATCATGTACAAATACATCACGTATCAGCTAGAAGGGGTAGACATCCATAGAAGGGAAAATAACTTTCCAAGTATATGTAATTTTGTAGTGTTCATTAGCTCAAATATAACAATAGTAATTGATCATTAGAAACACGCGTGCGCACGCACATATATATATATAGACACACACACGGATGCCTCAAGTGTCAGTCCTCAAAAAATCCACATCTCAAAGAGGAGAGGAGAAGTATAGAATCAAAGCAAGCCTCCAAAATTATCCCAACTAATATATAGCTATGCATCTTGAGCTTCAAAATCCTTCAGAACTCATGTTCTAGAGCTATCAGCTAGGGAATCCATAAGTAAACACAATGCACGAACAAAAAATTAAGTATCATTAAATGCATTTCATGGCATTGTAAAAGTTATTTCCTTAGTTATTGATATTCTTATATATGTTAATGCTACTTGATATTCTTATATACGTTAATGCTACATTCGATTTAGACCACTGTATAATACTATCAAATTTTTATTTATAAGCCTAACAAATGTGTGAATATTATCTTGTTTCATTAAAGAATGGTAAGTGAATAATTTCAACTTATTTGATAAAGTGTACTAATTAACCAAGGAACAATAAACAACGTCCTTTTCTTAATAAATTAAGAATAGAAATCGTAGTGTCAAAATTAGCCGACAACATATGAGGGTTGATGTTTTCATTTTGGAAGACAGATGTTTATTAGTGAATAGATGTTTTACCATAAAGTAGGTCATAAACACAGAGATTTTTATTAAATAAATTAGGGCAACCCTGTGCTGGCACGAATACGTATATTTGTCCAGTAACTTAGTGTTTGGTTAATGCATTTCTTTCTTTATTGTGTATCCCATGTGATTAGTTAGTCACTTTTTATGCTATGAATATCTACATATCAAACTTTTCCTATCTCGAAATATTGGAATATCAAATTACATATTCGGATTTTTGATATCTCAATAACTGAAACAATAACGTCATTAATTGCTTATGGGGCCTTTGTCGTTCATTTTTTCAACAATACATTATCCCATAAAATAATTTTGCACATGAACTCAAAATTTTTTGTTAATTTTTAACCAAATATTTTTTACCCAAAAATGGGGCTGAATATTACCAAACAAAACAATCTTTATAGACCAAACAGAGGTAACCTGTCTACCTTCTGATAAGTGAACGCTTGAGCAAACAATATCAAAGCAAAGTGGAAAAATGCAAGAAAAGCCCTAGATAAAAGAAAGAAAAAGGTAAAACACCTCGGCACATCACCTCCTCTACGAACAGAAAGGTGTATGAGAAGAAGCAATAGTACGGTGACTTGGAATGTTAAAATGTTTCAATCTCCCAATTTCCTCAGTAATGTAAGCATCACAGAGAAAAGCCCTGGAGAAGGTGTCCTCCACTTTCCTTTCAATATCGTGCACAAAAACATCTGTCTCTCCATCTTCTTTATTCTTGGCCAATAACCCTACTGTGTATATGGTATTCATCCTCCCTGGTCCTCGATTATAGCTTCCTACCGGCGCGTCCACCATAATTACATCCCATTCTGTTTCATACACTATACTTGGAAAATTCTTTATAGCAAGTGGGAATTTCGAAGATTTTGGATCACCCACAACTTTACATTCTTCTGACTTGCCTTTATATAACAACTCATCAGCCTGTTTGATATCGGTCTCATAGGAAACATGGTAAATTTCCAGTGATAGCATTTGCTTTTTGACCATTTTCATCCAATTCTTGTCATCCTCGAGAAACACGGTTCTCCCCCTATGATTGAGTGATGCCCACAAGAGACTGTCAAAGCCAAGCCCGAAAACCAAGAAATTGCACGATGATTTCTTTTCGAGGACTCTCAACGTTCTAGAGACTTCGTACAAGTCTTGTTGGGGTGTCACGTTTGTAGTTGCATAGTGAACAAGGGATGTGGCTAGAGAGGGAGGAATTTTTTGCAAATCGATAAGAATGACGGATATGATGATCTTTTGATTGGCTGGAAAGATGAATAATTCGATCTGAGAATCACATAGAGAACTAAGAGAAAGAAAAAGGAGAAGACCATAAGCTTAAGGTTGATCAAGGAAGGTTGGTTCTTGGACTTCATGTTTCTTGACAAGTAGATTGTTGAAGACTATAAATCCCTGCTAATTTGCTCGATTGAAACATTACTTATAGAAGAACAAGGTCCTTGCAAATAAATGGCAATATTTATTTCTCCATTCAGAGAAATGAAAACCATATGATATTTTGCTTGCCTAAACCACAAGGAGAAATTTTTTTGAGAATTAAATTTCGTTCCTAGTGGAGGAAAAAATATCCTCTACAAATAAACGTGGAAAATGATCAGAGAATAAAAAAAAATTTGAAAAAACAACGTGCAAAAATATCTCCACCATATTCTTATCATGTACTAATACATCACGTATCAGCTAGAAAGGGTAGACATCCATAGAAGGGAAAATAACTTTCCAAGTATATGTGATTTTGTAGTGTTCATTAGTTTAAATATAACGATAGTAATTGATCATTAGAAATACGCGCGCGCGAGCATATATATATAAATATATAGACACACACGGATGCCTCAAGCGCCTGTTGTCAAAAAATCCACATCTCAAAGAGGAGAGGAGAAGCATAGAATCAAAGCAAGCCTCCAAAGCATAGCCCCAACTAATATATAGCTATGTATCTTGAGCTTCAGAATCCTTCAGAGCTCATGTTCCAGAGCTATCAGCTAGGGAATCCATAAGTAAACACATTGCACGAACACAAAATTTTGTATCATTAAATGCATTTCATGGCATTGTAAAAGTTATTTCCTTAGTAATTGATATTCTTATATACGTTAATGCTACATTCGATTTAGACCACTGTATAATACTATCAATTTTTTATTTATAAGCCTAACAAATGGGTGAATATTATCTTGTTTCATTAAAGAATGGTAAGTGAATAATTTCAACTTATTTGATAAAGTTAACCACGGAACAATAAACAACGTCCTTTTCTTAATAAATCAAGAATAGAAATCGTAGTGTCAAAATTAGCCGACAACATATGAGGGTTGATGTTTTCATTTTGGAAGACAGATGTTTATTAGCAAATAGATGTTTTACCATAAAGTAGGTCATAAACACAGAGATTTTTATTCAATAAATTAGGGCAACCATGTGCTGGCACGGATACGTATATTTGTCCAGTAACTTAGTGTTTGGTTAATGCATTTCTTTCTTTATTGTGTATCCCATGTGATTAGTGAGTCACTTTTTATGCTATGAATATCTACATATCAAACTTTTCCTATCTCGAAATATTGGAATATCAAATTACAGATTCGGATTTTAGATATCTCAATAACTGAAACAATAACGTCATTCATTGCCTATGGGGCCTTAGACCTTCATTTTTTCAACAATACATTATCCCATAAAATAATTTTGTACGTGAACCCAATTTTTTTTTTTTAATTTTTAACCATACATTTTTCACCCAAAAATGGGGCTGAGTATTACCAAGCAAAACAGTCTTCATAGACTAAATAAAGGTAACTTGTCTACCTTCTGATAAGTGAACGCTTGGGCAAACAATATCAAAGCAAAGTGGGAAAATACAAGAAAAGTCTCAAATAAAAGAAAGAAAAAGGTAAAAGACCTCGGCACATCACCTCTTCTACGGACAGAAAGGTGTACGAGAAGAAGCAATAGTACGGTGACTAGGAATGTTAAAATGTCTCAATCTCCCAATTTCCTCAGTAATGTAAGCATCACAGAGAAAAGCCCTGGAGAAGGTGTCCTCCACTTTCCTTTCAATATCGTGCACAAAAACATCTGTCTCTCCATCTTCTTTATTCTTGGCCAATAACCCTACTGTGTATATGGTATTCATCCTCCCTGGTCCTCGATTATAGCTTCCTACCGGCGCATCCACCATAATTACGTCCCATTCTGTTTCATACACTATTCTTGGAAAATTCTTTATAGCAAGTGGACATTTCGAAGATCTTGGATCACCCACCACTTTACATTCTTCTGACTTGCCTTTATATAACAACTCATCAGCCTGTTTGATATCGGTCTCATAGGAAACATGGTAAATTTCCAGTGACGGCATTTGCTTTTTGACCATTTTCATCCAATTCTTGTCATCCTCGAGAAACACGGTTCTCCCCCTATGATTGAGTGATGCCCACAAGAGACTGTCAAAGCCAAGCCCGAAAACCAAGAAATTGCACGGTGATTTCTTTTCGAGGACTCTCAACGTTCTAGAGACTTCGTACAAGTCTTGTTGGGGTGTCACGTTTGTAGTTGCATAGTGAACAAGGGATGTGGCTAGAGAGGGAGGGATTTTGTTGCAAATCGATAAGAATGACGGATATGATGATCTTTTGATTGGCTGGAAAGATGAATAATTCGATCTGAGAATCACATAGAGAACTAAGAGAAAGAAAAAGGAGAGGACCATAAGCTTAAGGTTGATCAAGGAAGGCTGGTTCTTGGACTTCATGTTTCTTGACAAGTAGATTGTTGAAGACTATAAATCCTTGCTAATTTGCTCGATTGAAACATTACTTATAGAAGAACAAGGTCCTTGCAAATAAATGGCAAGATTTATTTCTCCATTCAGAAAAATGAAAACCATATGATATTTTGCTTGCCTAAACCACAAGAAGAAATTTTTTTGAGAATTAAATTTTGTTCCTAGTGGAGGAAAAAATATCCTCTACAAATAAACGTGGAAAATGATCAGAGAATAAAAAAAATCTGAAAAAACAACGTGCAAAAATATCTTCACCATATTCTTATCATGTACAAATACATCACGTATTAGCTAGAAGGGGTAGACATCCATAGAAGGGAAAATAACTTTCCAAGTATATGTAATTTTGTAGTGTTCATTAGCTCAAATATAACAATAGTAATTGATCATTAGAAACACGCGCGCGCGCATATATATATATATATAGACACACACGGATGCCTCAAGCGCCTGTTGTCAAAAAATCCACATCTCAAAGAGGAGAGGAGAAGCATAGAATCAAAGCAAGCCTCCAAAGCATAGCCCCAACTAATATATAGCTATGTATCTTGAGCTTCAAAATCCTTCAGAGCTCATGTTCCAGAGCTATCAGCTAGGGAATCCATAAGTAAACACAATGCACGAACACAAAATTTTGTATCATTAAATGCATTTCATGGCATTGTAAAAGTTATTTCCTTAGGCCTAGTCGCTTTTAGGGTGATTGGGAGTCCGTACTCCTGAGGCTACCTGTGATCTTCCCTGCTCCCTCCTCTCCCGATGTACCTCCATGATGTCGTATGTGCTTTCAATGCCATAGTAGATTGATGAATGATGGGTTAATGAAAAAAAAATTTATTTACGTGTAATAATATTTTGATGAAGAATGTATGATTAAAAAGAAGATAAAAATGTATTGTGATGAAAATGAGAATGAAACAGGACCTTAGAAGTAATCTAGATGTACATTTCTAAATGATAATATTGTTGACATTGTATGAGTAGTCAAAATTCGTATCATTGATTATTTAAAGTGTTGTTAAAATCAATGTATAAAAACTGTCAACTCAAAAGAATATCATTCATCAAAGTTAATGTACATGTAGCGAAATTGATAAAATTATTCCACTTGAAATTTATGCCATGTTTCACTAAATCATTGTGCAAGCTCAAGGGTGGACTCACACTTTATGTTGTGAGATCAAAATTTAAAGTGTAATTTTTTTAAGACAATACAATATTAATAAAAATAATTATATCATTATCAATATTATCATATGAATTTTGCTACTTGTATAGTTTTGTTTACCATTTCGTTGGCAATTGTTAAACTAACGGCAAGTAAATCAAATTGAAATGTAGGAAATGAATGAATTGAAATAAAATTCACATTTAATTTAGGAAATAAATGAAATTTAAATTTAATGCAAAAGTAATTCGAAAGCAATTCAAATTATCCTCAAAATTTTTACGTTATATTTTATGAAATTTCCTAATAAAATGATGTAAATTATATTGAAAAATTTATCGTGCAAAAATAACAAACGTTAATGAAATAATTGAAAATTTTTAAAGAAAAGATGAGTTAAACGTCTCTTTTAAGGCATATGTTTGACACATAATTTAACTATTTTCGATATCCGTTTGGACCATTCAATATAACTACGATGTAGTTCCTGAAATGAGCTTTTAGATGATGTAGACGATTTATGGATTCAGATAGTATGTGATCATAAGCAAATTTTGAAAATTAATATATTCTCGAAATATTAGTTTAGAATGACCTAATTTGATGCGTCGTAACTTTTGCTACGGTTGATCGCTTCGCACGCTATCAACAAGCAAAAAACTAGATATAAGCACTTCAAATTAGTACTAAGAATGCTATGTTTCAACCTCATTTGAAATCCTGTAATGAGTGTGTCAAAGTAGGTCGTAAAATGAACAAAAACACTATTTTCTAGGGGAAAAAAAGAAGAAAAAGAAGTCGAAAATTCCATAAGAGAGAAAATGCTGAAAAACGTTATATCTCGTATATCATCATTGCATTTCTTTTGACATTATTCACCAAATCCTTGATTCAAACAACCATCAAGAACAATAAATCAGTTCAGGTACAGAATTCTATCTTCACCAAGTTCACATATAAATGTACATTTTCTCATAATTAATATCTTCCTACTCGTCTCTTAGGTCGAGAGATATTTTCATATTATATGAAAATATATACTGTAAATTATCACTTGTTAAGAATATAGCCTGCATCATCATGTAATGACATGAATCAAACCTGAGTACGCACGTGTGTGTGTGTGTGTGTGTGTAATTAAAAGAATCAGGTGCGTCCTTGTTGAAGGCGCTTGTTAAAACAAGAATAAAAGCCACGTTGTAAGGAACCGAAAGAAAATAGGAGTATTCTATGCTAAATTAAATATTATAAAACATCTTGCAACTGGTCCTGGCACTGTTGATATTTTTGGGGTGCCTCACTAAGTCTTGGCTTGTTGGGCCGTATTCTATTTGGGCCACATTTACTTATATCGGGTTGTTGATTTTTTCTAATAAAACGTATTTTGTGTAAATACGCTTTTGCCTTTTAAGGGATGTGAATATGTCGTCCATGTGACTACATTCCAACCCTTTGATCGTGACTACTGGTGTGGACGGATATATACTTGACCCTGGCATTATTCACATTCTGGATTCTTCTTTCAGTCTTTTCGTCTCTCTTCCTTTTTTCCTGAGTGAAAGATATGGTTTTCTCTCTATAAATTTGTAATCGATCTTTGTGGTTGAATTGTTTGTTCTTAGGGAAGATTTTTGATTGTTTAGTACAGTCAATAGAGATTGAAAGTTTTAAGTGTTTTCTAGTTGAAAAGAGGTGAGAAGAACTCGAAGAAAATTATAATTTCTTCGTACGTTTTGTACTGATTCTTGGTTGATATTAGTGGATCTCGAGCTAAATCTCTTGGTAGATGTTCAACAGGTGACTAAATCTCACGACTGAACATCTGGGCCCTTCTTAAAGCAAAAATATATATGGTGTTCTTTGTTTTTTCATTTTTTTTACAATTTTCATTATTTTTGCACGAATTGATCCTTAGATCTGGATGTTTTGAAATAACATTAGTATCAGAGCACATGTTTTTTGAAACCATTTTTTATTTTTGAAATCTTTTTTTTTTCTTTAAGAAACCCTAATTTTTCTATTAAACGTTTTCTTGAAAAAAAAAATTCAGATCTGTAATTTTTCTTGAGTTTAAAGTGCAAAAATGGTGTTTGGAGAGAAATGGATATTATGTGTTACACTCACAATTCAATTGTTGGTTGGATCTATTACTTGGTTCTGGAATTTTTCTTTGGATCGGTCGATCTTGCAAAAGATTTGTTCTTCGTTACTGAGTTTTGGAAATTTTTGAGTTGACTCACAAATGAGTTTGCCTTAGTGGTCTGACTCGTACTGTGTTTGGCGAGTTGAGTTGACTCGCTCTGATTTCGGCTGGGTTCCCATCGAGTTTTAGTAACTCATTGATTTCTTGCACCTGTATTGAAAGTCTTGCTTCTCTCCTGGTATTCTCGTGCTATCTCTCATACTGAAATTTTAAAATTTCAGTTCTGGTATATTTTTGAACCTGCTCTACAATTTATCAGTGTTTCTTGTTAATCTTGGAATCAGTTATTAAGGTAAGTATCTTCCCCTGCTTTCCTTTGTCCAAGATCTATGTGCAGGTCTGGAAATCTGAGGGAGCATTGGACTCAAAGGGTTACCACTCCTTAATCCCTTTTCAAAATTAACATTTAATTTCATGTGAATTGCATGATAAATAGGAATAATTGTATACTCTTATCTAGTTAAGAAATCTGTCTATCTGTTACTTATACTATCTGCCTGAATCATTTATACACTATGTGTTGTATAATTGCATGTTTGCATCAATACCTATTAACATGTCAAATGCATATAAGTTTGAAATAGAGACATGGAATGGTGTTGGGGATTTCAATCTCTGGGGCCAGAAAATGAGAGCCTCGCTATTGTACGAAAGATGTCCTGCTGCCCTTGATGAGTCATGGACTGCTAAAATTAGTACCTATAGGAGGAAAGAATTAGATGATACTACATGGTGTACTATTTTTCTTTACCTATCTGATAGTATGATTAGGAAAGTAGGAGAAACCACTTCTGCTGAGGCCTTGTGGACCAAATTAGGAATACTCTACCTGACTAAATCCATGCTTAGTAAGTGTTATCTCTTGAGGCAATTTTACAATTTCAGATTTGATATCTCATCTAGCCTAGAAGAAAATCTTGATAAATTCACTAAAATAATTTAGGATCTAGATAACTGTGATGAGAAGCTTTCTAATGACCAACAAGTGGTTGCCTTATTAAACTCTCTAAGTGAAAAATATAGAGACATTAGAATGCCTTAGAATATGGGGGCAAGAGCTCACAGTAGATATAATAACATGAGCCTTGAGGAATAAGGAGCTTGAAATAAAAGTTGAGTCAAAAGACTCTAAGTTTAGTGAAAGACTGCATATAAAAGAAAAAATGAACCACAACGAGAAACAAAACCAGTACAATTTTAATCCTCATAAGAAAAGAAAATTTCCAAATTATAAGGTCAAAGATAAGAACAAGAACCATGTGAACCACAAGACCCAGATCAGAGAATGCTACTATTGTGGCAAATCAAGACACTTAATAAAAGATTGCTTTAAGAAAATCTAAGACATGAAAGATAGAAACAATTTTGATGGCTCTGCAGTTGTAGCTTGCAAGAATGAACTTGATATTCAGGGGGTGGTTCTTGTTAGCACCACTAAAAAAGATTCAAGAGAGTGGATCCTTGATTCTGGTTGCACCTTTCACACGTGCCCCATAAAAGAATAGTTTTCTGAGTTTGTTGACCTCAATGGAGGACAAATTCAGATGGAAAATAACATGAGTTGTCAAATAAAGGGTATTGGTAAAGTTAAGTTGTTGTTAGATAACAATTATACTCTTGAATTAAAAAATACAAGATACGTCCCTGAACTTAAAAGGAACCTTATTTCTTTGGGAGAGTTGGATAAGAAATATAATATCTCCATTCACAAGGGCCTTATAAGCTTAACTCTAGGGAATATAAGAGTGATTCCTCTCCTTTCCTAAAATAAATGGAATTTACACTGTCTCTGCCGAACTTGTTTTAAGTCAGTGTACCACTGCCTCAAACTATGAGTTTGACAAATCTTTACTTTAGCATAAAAGATTGGGACACATTTCAGAAAATGGATTAATTATTTTAAATAAACTTAGATGTTTTTGGAAAGGATAATATTGAAAAGTTGGACTTTTGTAAAAACCGTATAATTAGAAAATAGAAAAGGCTACCTTTTAAAACAGGAACCCATAAATCCACCTCTATACTGAACTACTTACATGCTGACCTGTGAGGTCCAGCATCAGTAAGTACCCTAAGTTGATTTAAGTTCTATCTACTTATAGCATATGGTTTTTCAAGAAAAATATGGACATTTCTTTTAAAACAAAAGTCTATAACTTTTCAAATTTTCAAACAACGGAAATCTATGATTGAAAATCAAACTAACAAAAAAATCAAAGTACTAAAAACTGATAATGGACTTGAATTCTACAACTTTGAATTTAACTCTTTTTGTAGAGAGTTTGGAATTCTAAGGTATAGAACTGTAACATACACTTCTTAGCAAAATGGTGTTGCTGAGAGTATGAATAGGACCCTATTGGAAAAGGTCAGGTGTATGTTGTATAGTTTTGGACTTCCAAAGTTTTTATGGGGTAAAGCCCTAAATACAACCACGATAAATAGAAGTCCATCTGGTGCTATTGATTTTCAAGTCCTTGAAAAGTTATGGTCTAGAAAAACACCTGATTACAGTAAACTCAAAATTCTTGGTTGTGCCGTATATTCCCATCAAAGTGAAGGCAAACTTGAGCCTAAATCCCAAAAATGTGATTTCTTGAGTTATGAAGAGGAAACCAAAAGTTATAGACTTTGGGTTAAAGGCCAAAATGGTTTTAAAGTTATAGTCAATAGAGATGTCATTTTTAATGAGAATGACATGACTTGTATTAAATTTGTAGGCCCTAAAACTTCTGAATCTGCACTAGTAAATGAAACCATCCTAGAAATTCAAACTGAAAATGCTGTTAATAAAGATGATTCTTTTGAGATGGAGCATTCTCAATCTGAAATAAATAATGAGCAAGATGAATTTGAAAATGAATCTGAATCTGCAGATAATACTTTTGTTGATTATCAGCTAACTAGAGATAGGGAAAGAAGAACCATAATTCCATCCACTAGATTCAATAATGAAGAATTTGTTACTCCATTTCCTGGACTTGACACCTTAAATTCCGAACATACATCTTTTGATGAAGCTATTACTTTCCCTGATTCTAAGCTTTGGAAGAAAGCTATGAATGAGGAAATGGACTCTCTCATTAAAAACAAAACTTGAATTTTGGTCAATAGACCTAAAAATCAAAAGATTGTAGACTGTAAGTGGATTTTTAAAATCAAAGAAAGAGATTCAAATTCAGAAAATAAGAGGTATAAAGCTAGATTAGTTGCCAAAGGTATCACTTAAAGAGAAGGAGTGGATTACAATGAAATATTTTCCCCAGTTGCCAAATATACTACAATCAGAATCTTATTGGCTCTAACTGCTCACTTTAACTAGGAATTAGATCAACTTAATGTCAAAACAACATTTCTTAATAGTGATCTCGATGAGACTATATACATGAATCAGCCTAAAGGATTTGAAGTTAAATCGAAATTTGATAAAGTTGCTTACTGAAAGAATCTCTTTATGGGCTTAAGCAAGCTCCCAAGCAATGGTACTTGAAATTTAATTTATTTGTGCTGACTTTAGGCTTTGTGAAAAGTAATTATGATTCCTGTCTCTTCGATAAAGGTTCAGGTGGACCTGAATCCATATATCTGTTATTAAATGTTGATGATATGTTGCTTGCTTGTCATAATAGAACTAAAATTGATTTTATCAAATCAAAGTTAAAATCTGAATTTAAAATGAAAGATTTAGGACAAGTTAGGAGGATTCTTGGAATGGAAATAGAAAAAGATAGAGATAATTACAAATTAACGTTGAAACAAGGGTCTTATGTGAAGAAAATTCTTGAATTTTTTTTTTTTATCTTTAAATGTAAACCTGTTACTCTTCCTATTGCTAATCATTTTAAATTGTCTAGTCAACAATCACCTAAAACAGATGATGAATTTTGGAGAACGAAAAAAGTATCTTATGCTAACACTGTAGGCTCTATTATGTATCTCATGGTTTGCACCAGACCTGACCTAGCACATGGAATTAGTATTTTAAGTAAGTTCATGGTTAAACTAGGTGAAACTCACTGGCTTGCAATAAAATGGATGTTAAGATACTTAAAAGGGTCATCTGATTTAGGTTTAATGTATAAAAGAAGTAATGAAAAGATAACATTAAAGGGTTATACAGACTCAGATTTTGCTGGTGACTTGGATAGGAGAAGATCCACATCTTCCTATATTTTTACTTTGTGTGATGAATGTGTAAGTTGAAAGTCAAAGCTACAAAAACTAATTGCATTATCATCTATAGAAGCTGAATACATTGCAGCTTGTGATACTGTTAAAGAAAGCATCTGGTTAAGAGGCTTATTGAATGAAATTGGTTTTGCAAATAATTCTGTTAGTATTTACACTGATAATCAAGGTACAATACACCTTAGTAAGAACCCTGTATATCATGATAGAACCAAAATGTAGACATAAACTTTGATTTTGTGCGAAATATGGTTGAAAAGGGTCTAATCAGGTTGGTTAAGTTTCCTACAGAGTTCAATCCTTTTGACTTGGGGACTAAGGTACTGCCTCTAAACAAATTTAAAAATTGCTTGAAGATTCTAAATATCAAATGAGGGAGTGATAAATTTAGAACTCTAAGTATTTCTCAATGGTAATGTTGAACTGACTTAATTTTTTTTATTATTTTATTTTATTTTTGGTTTTTACAAGTACTTAGAGCAAATGAAGCCAACTGATTTAGTAAAGAGATCCATTAGTAAAGACCAAGATTTAGCTCAGCAAGGTGGAGATTGTTGATACTTTTGGGCTGCCTCGCTAAGTCTTGGCTTGTTGTGTCGTAATCTGTTTAGGCCACATTTACTTACACCTGGTTGTTGACTTTTTCTGATAAAACGTGTTTTGTGTAAATACGCTTTTGCCTTTTAAGGGATGTGAATGTGCCGTCCACGTGGCTACATTCCAACCCTTTGATCGTGACTATTGGTATGGATGGATATATACTTGACCTTGGCATGATTCACATTCTGGATTCTTCTTTTAGTCTATTCGTCTCTTTCCCTTTTTTCCTGAGTGAAAGATATGGTTTTCTCGCTATAAATTTGTAATCGATCTTTGTGGTTGAATTGTTTGTTCTTAGGGAAGATTTTTGATTGTTCAGTACAGTCAATAGAAATTGAAAGTTGTGAGTATTTTCTAGTTGAAAAGAGGCGAGAAAAACTCGAAGAAATTTATAATTTCTTCGTACATTTTGTACTGATTCTTGGTTAATATTAGTGGATTTCAAGTTAAATCTCTTGGTAGATGCTCAACGGGTGACTAAATCTCACGACTGAACGTCCGGGCCCTTCCTAGGGCAAAAACACATCTATGTTCTGTGTTTCTTTTTTTTTCGCAATTTTCATTATTTTTGCACGAATCGATCCTTAGATCTGAATGTTTTGAAATAACATGCACCATCTCACACAGCTTGACTATGAATATTAGATCATTAAATTTTGAGGGAAATCAACACACAAGAATTTTCACTCTTACAAAGAAACCATGGACGAGTCAAACCATTGTGCAATACTAAACACGCCCTTCTGTTATTCTCATCAATGTTTTTACTCAAACCCAGTTCTACTAATT
Source organism: Olea europaea var. sylvestris (assembly GCF_002742605.1). Lineage (NCBI taxonomy): Eukaryota > Viridiplantae > Streptophyta > Magnoliopsida > Lamiales > Oleaceae > Olea > Olea europaea. The sequence goes on from NW_019229835.1 coordinate 403,342, forward strand.
ATACAATAAAACCTCAATAAATGAATGTTTGATAAATGAATAAAACTTGCTTAAATAATAAATATTTTACTCTCAACTCGGACTAATGTAGTAATGATACTGTCAATACTTATCCAATAAACATACAACATTTGCAGGATCCAATGAAATTAAAGAAGAAATTTTCAAATATAATTAGGGCTGGACAAAACTCCCGAATCGAACCCGCCGGTTCTTCTCAAATTAAATAACCGAACGGGTATTTGAATCAAGAACCGACGGGTACGGTTCGATTTTTGTTCTAGGCCAAGATCCAAAGAACCGAATCTCCTTAATTTTTTTATTTTAAATAAGCAAAATTATTTTATTTTTTCTAGATAAATTTGTTAACTAGTTAATTTAGTTTAAATCACAAAATATGATTTTTCTATTTCTAATTTTCAGTTCAAAATCAGCTTAATCAAATTGACCTCAATTTTATCCAAATATGTTACTCTATTATAGTGTCGTTTCTACTGGAGAAAATCGAATTAAAACTCTACAACATCTCTCTTAATTATTTTGAGCTCGCTATCTTTCTCTTCTTGTAATTTTAATAATCAAATTTATGAAAAATTCAGCAAAGAAAGACGTAAAAGACACATAAAATTGGACTACGTTATTTTGTAAGAGCTAATATTAAACATATCATAAATTAAATTAATGTAACTTTGTATATATTAAAAAATTTAATTAAAAAATACGGAACCGAATGGAATCGAACCCGAACGGTTCCATAATTAAATTTGGACCCGACGGTTCCACTTACTAAATACCCGAAAATTTCGGATCGGGTCGGTTCGGTTCGGTTCTTACCGAACCAGACCAGACCATGTCGAGCCCTAAATAAAATTGTCATCCACCACAAAATTTTTAGCAAATGTGAACACTAGAAAAGACGAACATTGATTTCCAATATTTATCTGCAAGCATCTGTATCAACCAATTCTATATATCACCTATAACATATGGGCTTCTCTTAGAATCGAACCGGACCATGTCCAGCCCTAAATAAAATTGCCATCCACCACAAAATTTTTAGCAAATGTGAACACTATAAAAGACGAACATTGATTTCCAATATTTATCTGCAAGCATCTGTATCAGCCAATTCTATATATCACCTATAACATATGGGCTTCATGAGAGCTCAATAAAATGGTCAAGAAGCCCCCACAAAACATAAATACATGAACCAATTGTTAAACTTATCTAACTGATCTAAAATCTATATGCAGATCCAGACGAGGGAGGAGCCGATGGCAAACAATTAGGGGTCCGACGGCTGCTGGAGTTGGAGCCAGAGCTCACATCACTATTTTGGGCAGGGGCACTGTACCAGCGACTGTTACCATCAGATCTAGAATCTCCATATGAATCAGATGGACCGTTGGCTGCAGAATCAAATGCGGATCTCCAGTCATCACTTGATGACGGGCTGGCTGTGGTTGGACTGCTTTCTGCAATAGGAAACAAGGAGACAAGAAGTTTTACATGAAAAAGAACTGCTCTTATACCCCATATTTCGAATAATAGATAATAATGTCTCTCGGGAAAATACAGTTGAATATCATAGATAATTTCCAATATCCTTTTTGGTTGCTCACTCTATTTATGTGCTCATCTCCTGATATGAACACTGCCAGTTATCCCAAATATCTTGACAATCACAACCAGAAAAATACATATCACTAATTCAGTCATCGCAGTTGAATCAAGAGCATTTCACCTAATTCCAATATTTCTTCACCGACTTGATAATTAAATCAGTCCAACCAACTATTTGCTCATGAAGGAGCAACAGTCAAAACTCGTAAGGAATTTGATAGTTCCTTATCAGGAGGGGCAGGTTAACAAGCTAAAAATTACCTGCTTCACTATCATTGGAGAAGCTCGAGGCTGCTGCTGCCCGGTTATCATGAATACTAAGTTGCCTAACAAGCTTGGAAAGAAGTGAAGATTGTTGCTGATAACGTTCCCTCCTGCACTTTACATTCTGGTCCTCAATAAGCAGCTCTTCGATTCTTGCTGTACTTTGGGCACTATGAATTCATATTAAATGAAGTCAAATTGTTGAAACAATCAAAATAAACAGGGGAGAAGATACAAGACAAATAAGGTTGTGTTTTGGATGCATGCATGAAAAAGTTAAAATGAAGTACTAACTGCTAACCTGACAGAACCGTGCAATTTAATTGACATGTCTTCTTTGGCCTTCTCTACTTGGCAAAGAACAACTGCCTGAAATCAAAGTAAATCAATCATACATCAAAAAGATTCACATAGGAAACCATATAAAAGCTTTTTATTTACAACTGACCTTGGGGACATTGGCAGCAAGACTGTTAAGAACAGCTTCAATGTAACCACGAACTTCCTGAAAATTTCTTCTTGGGGATCCGGAGGTCTTCTTGCCATTGTATCCTAGAAGGCACGACAAATTTGTAAAGTTGAGTATACAAGTCCATATTGTGATACATAGAGAAAAGAGCTTGCAGGTCAAGCAAGCCAAAATATATAGCACGAGTATAAGAACGCACTGAAGATATTAAAAAAAAAAAAAAAGAAAAGAAAGAGTATCTAACTAATAAAGGAAAAACCCTTAGGGTGCGTTTGATTACAAGTAGGAAAATTACATGGAAAGAAAATGAATTTCAAGGAATTGAATTACCTAGAAATTGTTTTCATGGAAATTGTAAATTATTGTGTTTGATTGTATAAATTTTTCACGTGGAAAATGTTGAAGTAAAAGTATTTTTTGATGTTCGTTTGACTTTGTTTTACGTGGAAATTGTCAATTTCAGGAATATCCTCTTTTACAATTATTCCTAAAATTTGTTCCCATTGCCAACAATTAAAAAATAAAATAAAAAAAGCAAAAAAATGAAATAAAAAAAAGGTGGAAAACCAAAAACCACCTATCCCCTAGGAAAAAAAAAGGTGGAAAATCACGCTTTAAGGTGTTGTACCTAGAAATTCATGGAAAATCAATTCCCTGGAAAATTTTGTCAATCAAACAGGCCAAAAGTGGAAGTTGGAATTCGAATTCCAAGTTCCATGGAAAATTTCGTGCAATCAAACGGGGCCTAAAAGTTTAAAATTCAATCACATTCATTCTCACAAGTAAAGAAAAAAAATCATTGACATAGGTGAGGATTAATTTCAATTTGAAATTTTACCATACAGATTATGTTTTTTTTAATTTGTATATAAAGACGGAGAGAAAGAATAAAATATGGGTGTTTATGGTTATTTATGTCATTTAAGATATGCTTGTTTTAGTCAATTTTTAAAATGTGGTGAAAAAATAAAAATATTATGGCGACAATGTATCTATCCTTAACTTAATATAAAGAGAGAAATAGAATCATCATTTTAAGACCTAAATAAGGTTATGAAACGGTCCTAGCAACAATATTTTGGCTCAAGAATAGATCTTAAAACTTTTATAATGTACTTCCTTATTTTGTCGGGCCTCTTCATTGAGATATTACAAAAATGAAAGAGAAGATTAATCTCCCAAATTAATAGATGGAGGACCTAATTGCTACAATTTAATAGATTGGCGCCTCAGAAAACATTATTTCGATTATTATAAGTGGAAGAATAAAAGAGTCATTATCGAAGAATTGTGGTACGGAGGAGCATTAAAGAAAAAGAAAAACTGAGATGATACAGCTGCTTCTTTTCTTTTTTTTTCCTCCATTTTTTCCTTTGCTTGTTTGGTACGGTTTGCACGGAAACATGTGGTTACTATTCAACAACATATTAATAATGCGTTTTGCCTCGTACAGGCCTGTGTTCACATGCACTCTCATGTCCTTGCATTGAATTGGGAATGGGTGATTATTTAAAAAAAAGAAAAGAAAATTTCTCTCACCTCTCATGATTTGTGAGTAATCTGTACAGACCTTGTGACCACAGGGCCTTTAAAGCAAGCAAAACTCATTAATGATATCGCACGTCAATTTTGTCGAGACAGATTAATTGTATCCTATTACATTTTTAAAACATTGCTCTAAGATGTTAAAAAATTAGAATAATGTCTCAAGCGTAGGGCACTATTCATACAAGGGCCTGTAAGGCCTCCTCACTGTAGAGGGCAGGTCGAACCCATTAAAAAAAAAATCGCACTGGCCCGCCCCTTGTATTTGTCCTAGTAGAGGCCCTCTGCCCTATACGTGAAGCATCCTTCTAAAAATTAATTTTTTTAATTTCAAAAAAAATTCTGTACATATGTCAAACAACTATATATGTAATTAATAAATAATTTATTTTAGTCATATACCAATCGATTAGGTTTTACGCGTAAATTAGTTGACTGGGTAGTATGCTAATTTTCAAACAAGCATTTCAGTTTTTTTCCCTCTTTTTTGATTGGGCTTGTGGAGGAAAATAATTTATGAAAAAGATCTTCATTTTCTAATTATGGCCACTTTTTATGAAATATTTTAGTTTGTGGTAGTTGAAAGAATGGCGACCTTTGTATCAAATTGTGTCATATTTTGAGACTCGGGGCGTATGATTTAATTATTTTTTAAAATTCATTTTCGGTCATTTCGTTGGTAGACAATCATCTCATAACTTAATGTGAAGTGCTGTATGGTGTCTAGTATTAGAAAGATAAGTTGATGCCTAGTGCGTTTGACATATTTGTGACAAGTTATAGAATTATGTGATTCGATATCACTATCTTTTTTATATCAGAAAAGCTTTTGGCGAATTCGGTGCTCAATAAGAGCCTAGTGAAGTGCATTTTGGTACACTATATATAAGACTAGGGAGTTGGAAATTCGGAGAAAACAATTAGAAGAAGATTTTAGCAGCTTTAATTTCAATATTGAGAGTAAACAAACAAGAAAATGAAGTGCGACTGGACAATATTAAAAAAAAAAAAA